>NW_011888792.1:13221742-13312462 GCF_000151845.1 Pteropus vampyrus
CCTGCTTCAACAAATGTCCTTGGTTTTAGGTTAGTAGCCTCTTAGGCAGGGAAAGTTACCTCATGATTGTGTCATATGTGAGCTCATCTCTAAAGAGCCAAATTGGTTCTGACAAAAACCTACTCATGCCCACTTGTCTGTTTTCTGACATACCCATTACCAGCTGCCTGGAAGCTGCTGAGGTTTGATTTCAGACTTCTCCTTCCCACAGCTGGCTGGAATTTACTTCGTCTGAGAGTCAGCCTTGATCTCCTCCATGCTGATGGGCCATTCTGACTGTCCAGGAGATTGTGACAGTCTTTGTTTCCAAGTAGGCAAAGTCTTTTGCAAAGGGATTAGTTAGCTGTGATCTTCAAACGTGATTAGGTTATGAGTAATTCTGCCAGAGTGGCAGTTCATTTGCTTGAGACTGTTTTATTTACTTGTAATAGCAAGAGTTCAATTAAATGGGATAATTTATGTAAAAGTCTGCCAACTACAGAGTTCCTTACAAATCCAACAAGGATGACAATGATATCACTTATCCTATTTTTGTGAGATTACAAATATATATGTGTGTGTGTGTGCACACACACACACACACACACACAAACGCACAGCCACGCTCTCACCTCCACACACATGCACGTGCACACCCACCACACCACATTCCACAGTGAGGAAAGACTCGCATGTGGCCCTGAGGGCTGGTTTGGATAAAGGGTGCTATTTCCACCAGTGTTTCTGGTCTCCTTCCAGGCAGGCCTGGCTGTTGCCTCAAAGCAAACAAGGCACTGGCAGGACTTTTTGGTCTCTGCGGTCAACTCCAGTCTGCCTTTTCATCACTCAGTGTCCAGCAGGTGGCGCTGCGCCCTGCGTGGACCGGCCCGTCTGCCTTTGCTCCCGAGGCGGCCAAAGAGTTACCGGGAAGTCGGGAAGTGGGTCTGCGCGCGTACCCATGGAGCTGTGGCCCTGGCAAACGCACGTGATGACACACCGGTTTGACGAGGGTCTTTGTCAGAAGCAATGGGGATCTGGCGTCACCGCACAATGGAAATCAAAGTGCTTCTGCCTGCCTGGCCAGGGTTCACATTTGCTCACCATTGATTCTGGGGCATTTACAGGCAGAATGAGTTCATGTGAAATTTCAGAACTTTGCCATGACTCAGGTTCACTTTCTGTAAACCAGGGTCAACATTACACTTCCCCTCACTTTGGGCCATTGCTTGAAATTTTGGGTCACTAACTGTATTTGTGCTAACTGAAGAGATAAGAGTATTTCATAAACATTCTTTTTTGAAGGACAAAACTAATGGAATAGATTTGTAATTTGAGATTTTTGTCACCCTGGGCTCCAAAAATTGGTTGGCCTTATATATTATTTACATGTTTGAAAGTATGCCATGTAGAAATATTTTTTTGCAAGTAAAACTTGCAAAATATTATTCTAGCAGGAAGCCTGGAGGAGATTGTTACTGGAAACAATGGTGACAGGGCCATGCATGGGGGCAAGAAATGTAGGTAACGAGGAAGTAAACGGAAGAGGCTGGCTCAAAGTTTTCATTTATTTCTAAATTTTATTTATCGATTGTTTTATTTTATTTTATTTTATTTTGCATCTAGAAAATAATGTAGATGTCTGGAGTTGATCTGTTCTGAGAATTATGGCAGGATTTTGCTATTGGGGGAAAGATGAGATGGGGTTAGAACTATAGAGAAACAACAGACCTGGGAGAGTTTGAAAGAGTTTGAGCAAGTGAGCAAGAAGGCGCCTGGATAAGCCCTGGGTTTAAATCAGATGAAGCACCTGAAGAGAATTAACTTGGGAGGAGGAGGGGGCATGGGGAAGCTTCTCATCTGCAGAAAGTTAGGAGAACAGCAGCTGGCCTGAACTTGAAAGCACGTCAGGTAGCGTTCCTGGGCCATGAAAAGGTAATTCTCATTCTCATACCTGCCTCTCTCTACCGTGCTGCTCCTGACAGGGAAATGCGTCCCCTGTATCCCGTTCCTCTAAGATTTTTTTCTACTGGATAGCCAATCACCTTTCTCATCTTGCGAAATCTCAAATCGCATTGTTTCCTAAACGTTCTACAGAAATCTCTATGCCTGGTTGAATTTTTTTCGTTCGTTCGTTCGTTCGTTCGTTCGTTCGTTCGTTCGTTCGTTCGTTCGTTCCTTCCTTCCTTCCTTCCTTCCTTCCTTCCTTCCTTCCTTCCTCCCTCCCTTCCTCCCTCCCTCCTTCCTTCTTTCCTTCCTTCCTTCCCTCTCTCCCTCCTTCCCTCCTTCCCTCCTTCCCTCCCCCACCCCGTCTGTCTTTCTTGTCTGTCGTCTGTCTTTTCTTTTCTCTCTCTCTCCTTTTCTTCTTTCCTCAAGAAGAGAAGGTAGGAAACTGTCTGAGGCTTCTCTTGAGCTCCCTTTTCCTCCCAAGCCTGAGGCGTGGGGGCTCTTCAGCTACCCTGCTGATCTCTTGCTTTAGTGGAATTGAGTGGGGGCCAGCAGGAGGGGTGTGAGTACATACACCGAGCAACTTTCAGACACAAGGATATGGCTGTTTCAGGTGAGTGAACAAGCAAACGAAGAAACAAAAAAACCAGAATTTCAAAAACCAAGTCCAGCAGGTTTAGCTTTGTCCAACCAAACTCAGCCCCATCCTCATCCCCATCCCTCAGGGCACACAGGAGGGTGATATTCATTTGCATAATAGAGTCTCATGGATGTATGAAATGTTATGGGTAATTCTTGGCTTGTGATGTAAATTGTATCCTTTTCTTCCTCACTCAGAGAAACATTGAGTTTAAAGAAAAAGAAAGGATTCTGATGTGAGTGAGTATGGGTATTTGTGTTTTATGTGAGAGAGGAAAGAAACACAAAATGAAACTGCTAGTAATAGATTATGGCTGATCCTAATGCATCAGGGTAGTATAGAACAGTAAGGCCAAAAAAAAAAAAAAAAAAAAACAGAAAACCCCAAAACTGTTATACACACACACTCACTCACACACACATAAAGAACCTTGCTTTGCTGTGGCATTTTTAATATCTGACTTTGCAGATTCACATCATTTTGGGAACTCGCGGAGGATTGAAGTGAATTTAAATACCCGAGACCATGGCATGACAGAGGTGCGACTAAGTCTTTTGACTTCCAATTTATGTCTTTAAACTCCTGCCTCTTATCCTTTGCGAGGTGACTGGGGACGAACAGGTGGTGCAGGTCTGATAAATGCCTTCTTTTCAGAGTTGCCGAGGTCAAGCGCCTCCTACGATTCGAGAAGTCTTCCAAGAAACGGCCGCGTTCCTCAGCGCTCAGGTGAGTGTTCCTCCCTGGGTGATAGTGCCTGAAACACGCAGGTGGGGAGACTGGCTAAATATTACTCAATACTCTCTGGTCGACAGCATGGATTTTATGTCATTTGAGAGGAGTGTGGCATTACGGCCAGGCTTTTATCACACACCCCTTTCCTCATCGTGAGGATTGTTTGCATTGTGGAGATTTCCTGTCGATATTTTTAGTGTCTAATTCTCCATGGTTGCTCAAGTATCTGTGACCACCCTTTACTGACTCACGCAGACGCCCTGATGCCCCTGGTTCAGCTGATGACTATTGAGCGGAAAGTAGTCAGTGTGGAAAGCCCAGGAATTGTCTCATAGCTTGCCTTATTGGTTTCAGCTGATTTTCCACTTGTTTTGCAGATATAGTTTTATCTTTCACAAGTTTTTTCTTCCAGAATTACAGATTGTTCATTAGTTACCCTTCTTCATGCTGAATCAGAAAAATAATATATTTCAGATAAAGAAAAGGCAATGGGTGCAGCAAATATTTATATACCTTTTTTTTCGGTGGCCTCTCTCCCTGCTGCTTTTTTCATGCCAACTGGAGTTCTGAAAGCTCTGTCTGTGGGCAAGGCCACATGGTGAAACAGCTGAGTCACAGCTTTGCTTCTCTGTAATTACAAAGTTTATCACCTCATCTGACATAGAAAGGGTGTTGGTTGGAAACGAAATATACATTAGAAATAAGCTCTTTAGAAACAACAACAAAAGAAGAAGAAGAAGAAGCAAAAACAGCAAAAAATGGCTTTCATAACATGAAAGGTTTTTTCCAAAAGTCTGGAGCTAAGGTTATGAAGAGACAGAGGAGTCATCTCCGCTTCCCACCTGTGCAATCATGAAAATTAAAATGTCAAAATAAACAGCACTATAAATTTCTCATTCTATCAATACATCTTCCAGTTATTTTGTTACATGTTCTCACTGTCTCAAGACCTTATTCTGAATCACTCTCACTATGAAACCTTCTTGTCCCTCCACTAGATATTTCTTCAAGGTATATTATTTTGCTTCTAAAACTTAAACAAATTGTTCTCAGGCTATTCTCTGTCTCCGTCCCATCTCCACCAGATCAGAAGTTCTTCCCGGGCAGAGACAGTGCCTTTTCAGCCTTTTAACTCTCCCTGTGCTTCTTCCTCCCACAGGGTAACCTTCATTATGAGCAGTGCCCAATCTCAGCTCTCTGTCGTTTTCGACTTAGGCCAACCACGTGCCCCCTCCACTGGGCTAGGAGCAAAGCCCTCTTCCCAAATGCACAAGTAAACAGCTCCCCCAAATAGCCAGGACATGCAAACTAATTAACTTTCCTCCTCCATCTCTACCCAAATATGACCTTGCCAACACCATTTCCTATTAGATGACGGATCTGGATGTTTCTATTACATGGTCGCTGTTTGCCACATGCTTCCTGAACAGGTTTCCAGGTAACCTTAATGGCTGTGCTTCTGGGGAAGGAGGAGTAGGAAATAACTCACCTCGTCAGTAAGTGGTTTTAAAAATATAACAGCATTTAAAAGCTTTTAAAGAGCAGCTCTCTCCTTCCGGCGGCTCAGGCCCTATTTGCTGATAGGAACCTCAGTAATGCTTCATGGCAACCTCTGACTAGGACAGAAGGCAGATGTAAAGGCCAGAAGATTGATTTTTCTGTGGAGGGCCTTCCATGAGGGGCATGGGGAAGTGAGGCTTACAGTGGTCAGTGAGGCTTACTTCTCCATATGCTCTTCATTCATGTGTAAGGCTGAACAAACTCATCTCCGTGAGCTAAGCCCAAACCACAGAGGGGAGCAGTGTTTCCTGAAGGTCCTAGGGTGACCGGGACCTGGAGGATAAGAGGCTGGGGCTGTCACAGCCATTCCTCCCACTCGAATTTCCATCCAAAACTGGCAGGAGAAATGTTCCCAAATTGCTTGTATATTTTGCTTTGATGTGGCCTCCGTGTGGCCACCCAGGCGTCCTTTGGTGCAGCTGGATCCCGTGGTTCAAACTAGGCCTGACTGTCCAGTTTGGGAAACTGGGAGGAGTTTTTCCCTCTGCCAGGGTTGGGGTTTACCTTCCCTAGAGCATTGAGCAAGAACCTCGTGTTTATAAAATTCCAGGCCCCATGATTTCTTCCTGTCAGGGCAGGAAGAGAAGTAGGCACGTAATGTCAAGTAGACTTTGCAACTTCTGCCCCTTCTTCCTGCCCAGCATGAAGTTACCAGGGAAAGGATAGGTATGGGTGGGGTGTGGGGGTGAGGGCTTATACTGATTGTTTGAGCTCTGAAAATAAAAATTTAAAATTCTTATTGTAAATCAAGTCATTAGCTCTTCTACCTATAGTTTTATTTTTTCCAAAACTATTCGTAAGAGCTGTATATAAATTGAATTTTAAAACCTAAAGTATATTTTAAATGCTCTAGGCAATGTAGTGGTTTTTTGTTTTACATGTTTTTCTTTTTAAAGAAGTGCTGCTATAGATCCTCTAAAAGATATATACTCTCTACCTGGTTTATTTATTTATTTTTTTGTACAAATTCATATATTTTTTCATATATCAAAAGTTTTAAAAATCAAGCACTCATATAGTATTTGATGATACCTACCAGCTGCTAAGTCAACCCCAAATCTTCTCAAGGGTTTTTACACCCTTTGGCACTGCCTTGAGCAAAAAACCACTTCTGCACGCAGCCGTGTGCCCATCCGAGTTGCTGCTCGTGAACATATTGGCGGTGGGCTTTTTTACCGTGGTGTGCAAACTGCTTTGCACGGTATAGGGAGAGCTGGTTTACATAGCACCTCTCAGAGCTTAAAATAAAAAATATCAATGTCCTTTTTATAGAGTGGGTCTTGTGGGACCTAATTAAAATATGCACGTCTTTTAGAGGACATGAGAGGTAGGGGGTTATACAATATTTTATATGCGTGAAGAGATAACTACACATGTTTTGGTGTTCATCAGCTCCAAACCACCACCAAATTATCTGGCTTTAAAGACTGAAAGTATTGGGTTTCTACAATTTCTATAGGTAAATGGGGCCACACAAGGGTTGAAACATAGGAGCTAAATAGTTCATTTTAAAGAAGACTGAGGCTTAACAAGTCCCAGATTCCAGCAGGATTGAATAATCTAAGTCACATCAACTTTGGGTGGAAGTTTTACTGGGGAGCAGGGAATGGCAAAAATCAATCTGTAGGACACTGGAAAGCAGGGCTTGATGATGACATTCAGGGTCCCCGGGAGTCAAAAGTATTAAAATTCATTTCCCCCCACACCACCATATATAATACAAAATAAAGAGTACTCGAAGCCACAAATAAATGTAAAAAATTCTCCCAGGGTAACTACCTGGTTGGGTAAAACAGTTTCAGTTTTTATTTTCTGAATTGATGCTGTTCTAAGCACATGCTTGGTTTGCCTGTTAGCTACCTTAGCAAAACTAGCAAGGTAGGGAGTGGTGGGGGAGGGCAGCTATGGAGGTGGTCATTTGAGAGAATGTAGGTGTAAGGCCGAAGACAGCTCTAGCCAGAGGGTAGCACACCTGTCCAGCCACAGGGCAAAGAGTAAAGAGACAAATCCAGGAAGAGCTCTAGAGCGGGTAGATTTTAAAATGTACAGAATAACTCCTTGTAAGTCTCAAGTGCTGGGTACTTAGTTTACGATTTGCACACGTTTATTTTCTGGCTGGAAGTCTGAAGGCAAACAGACAGCTCATTAGGAAAATAACCAAAGAGCTAAATATAATGGAGGAAGTAGGCAGCAGATCCCAGACAGATGAGCATGGCTCACAGTCCTTCATGGGAGATCAGAGGCCAAGCCAAACCAATGTGTCTGTCTCTCAAGGTCAGTCGTGTAAGGCTTTGTCAGCTCAGGGAGGGAAAGTTGTTTCAAAGGGCCTTTTGTGGAACACACACAGCTCAGGCCCCTGAGATTCAATTCAGGTTCTGGAAACGTGTGTAGCAACCACTTGCACACACAGTGCTTAGAGACCAGCCAGGGCTCTCCATCCTCTTTTCTTTATCCCCTCCTTTTTTTTTTTTTTTTTTTTATGAGCACTAAGGCTTCTCTGTACTTGGGAAAGAGGTCATTAAAAAACAAACAAACCAAAAATAACCAAAAGATGAAGTTATTTACTTATTTTTGAATAAAATCAAACAATGTTACATAATATTTTTTGTTGGACATTATTCAGAAAACTATATAAGAAATATATTTTAAAAACCATACAAGACATTATTATCTGGGTCATAGATCATACTGTCTAGTGGGTAATGCAATATATATTGCATACATATAAGCATAGGTTTATATATATATCTCAAAATAAACCAAATCTAGGAGTAGAGCAGCAATCAACTTGTTAAATATTGAAATATAATTTAAAGTAGATTCTCAATCGTTTTTAACTTCCAGTTTCTTTTGTTGGATCCTATCATCTATATATATTATCATTTCTTTCTTTTGCTTAGAAGGACAATAATGCTTCTCTATCCTTTTCTGTCTTCAGTATTTTAAACATCAGGCATGACCTCGCTCAGAAAACCTGGGAATTGTGCCTATGTTTGCTCTTTCGCTCCTGAGTCTTATTTAGTTTTTAACCAGCACAGTTTTTATTTGTTTGTTTTATTTTGTTTATTAGTTTTCCTAGCACAGCACCCTCAAGGGCTCTGGGCTCTTCAGATTTTGTGTTGAGGAGAACCCATGTCCAGAGAGCAGGAAGCCTCGCCCCTTGCCTGGCTGGTGCCCCACTTCCTAGTCTAGGGCCTATGGCTGGTCCTTTAGGTTCTCTGAGATTCAGCTTTTGTAACTGTTTACAGAGTTGTTATGGACATCGAACAAAATAATGATGCTAAAAGCATTACTCAAGTTTAAATTCTGTGTTGTTATTAAAGTTTCCATTTTCTTCCAAGACAAAGGAACACTGGTAGTCATTCATTTGGTATTTCTTTTATTCCTAGCATTCATTTCACGTTTCCCTCTTCTATTTCTGTCCATGGTCCTCTTCAAATTTTATAAGTTTAAAATAATGTCGTCATTACTGAGTCATGACTCTGACTCAGCCATAGAGAATATGAATCAGCTGAAATTAAGGGAAGAATCATCTCAAGTCCAGTAGGACCTGACTCCATGGAGTCAACTTCTGTTGAAGACAAAAGAACCTTCTTTCATTGTAAAGTTGTAAATGAAACCCTCAAGGTAATAAGCTAGAACTTCTAGGGCAAAAATTAGGGAACTCAATAGGCAATGAATTAGGCAAGAATTAGGGAACTCAATAAAGAGTCAGAGGAATTTACAAATAGCTGCAGAGGGCAATTTTAAACCTGCAGGCCCAGTAGCCTATCATCATCTTTGAAGACAAGAATATCATAATCTCAGCAAGCTGAATAAAGGAGGCGAACCAGTGAATCAGGCCTGTAGTTATGAAGTGGCTTGCCTTGCAGTTCTGAAAGCTTGCTGACAATGGTTTCTCTTTCTCTCCACCCTTTCATTGAAGGTTCTTGACCCAGAAGAGTTGAACACCTGTTAGAAGCCCATACCTAAATTAAATTCCTTGAGCATTGATCATTATCATCTGCCATGTTTCTATACTAGCAATTCAAGTTTGTCTGTGAAACCCTAGGGAGAGAGCCTCAATCTTTGATTTTAAGCCATAGCCCCTTTGGAACTCTGGTAGAACCTATGGATTGCTTCTCAGAATGGTGTTCTTAAAGTATAAAACAAAATACATAGGATACTAAGGAAATCAGTTATATCTAAAAATAGTTATAATGCGGAAACACTTTTTAAAAACTTCTGATATAATAACATAGATGCTTTCTTATTAATACATTAAATAACATCTGGTAGGTTTAGTAAGTCTAATACCTTCAAAATAGTGATGAATGTTAATGATATTTCAAGGTATTGGCAAGAACTATTGAGGGCAAAGTTACAGGTAACTATTGTGATTTGTTACCTATTTTCATAATTGAAAGAAATGCTAAATATTAGTTACAGGTTCATTAAAATAAATGAATTAGTTTTCCACATCCAAATTTATAGACCCCTGGAATTCTATCCAAGAGCCCCTGGGGTATCTGTAGACCCCAGGACAAGAACTCCTACCAGAGTGGCTTCTTCGCTACTGGCCCAAAGGGCAGCCACATGGACTAAGAACAGTATTACTTGAATCTTCTTGGTGTATCTATTTATAAAACCCAGGTTTCACAGCTCATCTCCAAATGGCATACTTTTTTTGTTTAATGGCAAGATATGAAGGTACAATTCATTTGGGAATTAGAGTTGATGTATATTTGTGCCTTGGTTAAGGTGACCAGATATCCTTACAACAGGTAGCAAGGTTTTAGAGTACTTGTCTAAACATTGAAAGTCATCTTGACTTTGAGGGCTTTCAGACCCCTTACGGAAGCCGCGAAGGCTAATACAAAAGTTGACTAACAGCAAAATCAAGGTAAGCTGAGGCCCACATTAAGATATGACATGAGAGTGGGAACAGGAAGAGGCAAGAAATGTTTAGGCTCAGGCATTGAAATGAGCCCAGGCTGGGCAGAGTTGTGCACAGCGTCATCCACTGGCCAAGGACTGGGGCAGCCACAGAGCGTGGGCCAAACAAGGTGTTTTTACCAATTTCACAGTGGACACATTTGCAATCCCTTCCCCGGCATGAACTAAGTCACCACATGAGTAGAAATAAAAACAAAACCTATAATAAAAACCGTTGTTTGCTTTGAGGGAACTGGTATTATTTTAGGGGCTAAAAGGAAGCAAAGAATGTACTGATGTCCACTATTAGGCAATATCTATGTAGAATGTATGCTCAAGAAAGCAGAAGGATTTAATAGATCTTTAGAAATAATACACTTTAACCTTTCAATGGCATAGTTTTTAAGTTTGTAATTTTTTTAGATGTTGCTACAATGTTATTCTTTTAATATGCACAACTTTTGCAGTAAATTATATTGGCATCAGCCCAATTTTATATACATATATATGTATAAAATGTGTATTATATATGTATATATGTATATCTGTGAGTATACATGTACATAGCCTCGTTTTTGTATGCATTATTAGTCAATACCTGGATAATGAAAATATAGGGTAATAAACCAAAGGGATGATGCGTGAGTGCTCCTGTTTATTTGCATGTTCCTGAGTCACATGCACAGTATTTCCAGAGAAACGTCTGAGGGAGTGACACATGCTTTGACAAACGTTGATTCGAAACTGGATGAGGAAATTGCTATGATTGGAAAAAAGGGAATTTGAATTGTGTGGTAGTGTTAGGAAATGTGGAAATGAGGTCATATACGGAGAACAGGAAATTTAATTTTCAATATAACCACTTTTCTGAAATGATAAACAGTGTGTCATCTTGTTGGTGGACAAAAGAACTGCCAGCATCTCTGGGAAATGGGCTTGGTTGGCTGAAGGCAGAGATCTGGGGGTAGCTGGCCGTTGCTCCTCAAGAGAGGTGGGAATGCTGAGGGGACAAGGAGGCAGCCTTTCAGGTTAGCCTTGCTGTTATCTCTGCACTTTGTTCAATGCCACATATTTCGTATCAGTCTTGAGCGTGCCCCCTGGCATTCTCAGTTTCTTTTGATTTTGATGTTTCTGAGAAGCAGTGTCGTCTCACTTTGGCCCCAGCTTGGTGGTCACTGGGTTTAGTGAAAACTCTTCAGCTGTGCTAATACCGTCCTCTGCACTCGTGTGGTGGCGCTGACCCACAGAACCCCCTCATTTTCCATTCCCTTTCACGGAAGTTGAATGGTTTAAAGTCCCAGCTGTGGTTCTATCCAGGGATGTAGTTCCAAAATTTAACTATAGGAAAAACAGCACCATGATGTTTCCCTAGAATTCATCTTTGCAGTGTTTTAAGTAGAATTGTGAAACATTTGGGGTCCCTTGCTCCCAAGAAAAATTTGTTCCTTACTTTGCTTTATAGAAGCCATTTCCTTCCTGGAACGTTGAAAAAAACACAGTGTTCTGGGGATTGCAGAAGGATTAAGAATGACCTTTAGCTGAGGATCCAGGCAGCACGACTACAGGAGGTTCTGACCTATTTTCTTTTTATGTGTATAATATTGCATCTCTATGGAAAACAGTGGCAAGGTCGTAGGCCAGCCTCCAGCAGATTTTACATATTCTTAGATAAATGGCCTTCAAACAGTAGAGAAATAGTCTAAATACACACCAGGGTAAAACCTAGTTCAAATCTGCTAAAAGTGTCTCCTATTCAAAGGAGGGGCTGAGATTTCCTTTTAAAGGACAGTGCACAAGACGTATGTTGTGATTCTACCATTTCCTTATACCGGCTATTTCTTGGCAGTTTGAGGAGCATTTTCATGATTGTCTCATTTGATTTTTTAGAGATAGGTTAATAGAGCAATGACGTAGTTGAGTCATACAATTATATAACAGATATAATTAACAAGAGGGTAAGAACACTCATTAAAAAAATCTCTATATGTTTTAGTTAATACAACAGATATGGCAATTAAGGCATGAAGAATGAGAAACAAAGAGTTAATTCAGAAAGAAATTAAACACTTATGAAACACCTGCTGTGAGCCAGGCGCCACGGAGGGATCTTGACATGCGTTATCCCACTTGATCCTTATAACAGGTTGGTAGTACTGTGTATTTTACCAAAGACAAAACTGATGGTCAGAGAAGTGGTTTCACTGAGGGCACATAGTAATTGCATGATCTGAGAGGTGAGCCCATGTCTGCATAACTCCATAGCCCATTGCCTTGCCATCACACCATCCTGCCTCAAGTTACTTAGGATAAATGTCACCTTTTCATCAACTGGATGTGATCAAACTCTCCGTAGCTCCTTTCATCATCATCATCAGCATCATAATAACGGTAGTAACTCACTGACCCCGTTTAATACAACTTACTATTGTTAATTTTAGGTTTCTTGCCTTACGCACGTTATACCGTATGTTCCTTGAAAGTAGGTCTCAAATCTTACTCATTTCTATGTCTTAAGTAGCATCTTACATACTGTTCTGCATCTAATATCTACTCAATAAACTTTTTGAATGAAACCAAGTGAAGCAAAATGCTTGTAATCAAGAGAGCCTATTAACTAGAGAGTTTGAAAAAAAAATTCTAGCTAAAAGATGCTGATGTAAAGTCATGTTTTCTTTACCCCATTCATGAAAACTACAAAATAGATGAATTAAAAAGGATGGAATTTTGATAGAATAAGTCCACTTGCAATGAAACTAGGAAATAGGTAAAATCTCACATCACATTATCTGCCAAATACAGTGAATCTGGACTGAATCGAGGGAGGCTATAGAAAGCTGGAACACACCTTCTGTTTTCCAATTAGAATTCAGCTTTCTCTGAAAGTAAGTGCTGAAATGGACCCAGGTGATGATATTTTACTAAGAGCAACGGCTAAGGGCGTAGATGGGACACAAAAGAAATGAAGAACATCTGTCAGGGGGTTTGTTCTACATTACAGAGAAGAGAGGATGGTCAGACAGATGGAAGGATGTTATTGAGGAAGACATGTTTATTCCCCCAAAATAGAATTCCTATGTAGGAGGTGAGGCCGGGAGGATGAAATAGTGATGGCAACCAGCTTTGCCATGGTCGATCAGATTCAAACAAGCAGGTACAAATAAATATAAATAACCACACATAAGACTCGAGAGCTGGAAGTCTCTACCATGATGCTTACTAACATCTTTCTTGGATGATCCATGCACTCAAGAGGTCAAAGACTACAGTAAATATGACTAAAACCTGTGAGTGATCAGACCCTAGCTGAAGCCTGCAGCTGCCCCAGCTCCTCACCATGGTTACTTTTCTCTCCAAACTGAAGGAGAACCACATTCCCTTCAGAGCAGAGTTGACATTTTTACACACTTAGGCATATTAATAACACCCAAAGCAAACAAAACCAAAACAAACAAACAAACCCCAAAACCCAAAAAACAAAAACAAAGGAAGAAAGAAATTCAACAATCAAAAGGCAGTTGAAAAATAATATTCTTAAGGAGAATTATTCCAGCAAACCAAAGAATTTCAGATGCAGAGATTTACCTCTACTCCCAGAGAATTTACAAAAATACACTTCTTTGTGAAATAATTTATAAGTGAAATGTAAGTGATCAAACAAGAATAGGCAAAAGAAGACAAAGTAAGCCAAGAGTAATGAAAGAAATTATAAAATCATCCTAGAAATGAAAATCAGAACAGATAGCGTTGAAAACATATTCAGTGATGCAGAAGTCAGACTAAAGAGACTAAAATAGCATATATAGAAAAAAATGAATAAAAATTAAGCAGGGAGAAGATGATGGCTATTAAAGACAGCCAACAGCCAGTCAGCATGTGGAATAATGGCATCGCTGAAGTAAAGAACAGAAAATATGGAGAAGGAAATAAAAATGTCAAAAAATAAAATTAAAGAAAACTCCACTGAAATAAATATGGATCTGAAGATTGAAAGGGATTTCAGGGAAAAATAAAACCCCGATAACAGAATAAGATTAAATCAAGTTACTGAACTTTAAGGGCAAAAGAAGGATCCCACAGACATCTAGGCAGAAAAAGCATGTTTCCTATAAAGAGAAAAGAGCAAGCTGACCTTAGATTTCTCAACAGAGATATTCAATTAGAGAAAAAATAGACAACAAAATCTAGTTAATTACGAGATGAATAAAAATAGTCTTAGTGCTAAAGACTGAAGTGGGGCCTTGAATCCATTTAATCATAGAAGTAAACCAAACACATAGAAGTAAACAAAATTACGGTTAAAGAACAGAATGCAGCTATTGTAAATCTTAAACATAAAGAATAATAAGATAAACATGTAATAGTTCAAAATTGTCAGCAGTGAAATTAGCTTTTTCTCTCTGTCATAGCATTGAACCACAGCTACCATTAAAGTTTGCCGTATTCAAGAAATAAAATGTACTTGATCTCTTTTAGAAATTGAATTTCTGCATTTGTAAATGATTTCTGAACATCCTCAGTCTTTATATTTTATGGTTTTCTCATGCTTTAAGATGATTTGGTGAGGAAAGCAAGGTGAGGTAGAGATTGTCAGCAGGGATAGTGACTAAAATGTTAAACCATTCAGTTAAAAAGAGAATTTATCTGGTCATTGTTTTTGATTTCATTTTTTCACTATTAAGAAAACTCTGAATCTCAGTCAAGAGTGTTTAATTATGAAATTACGATATAAACAATGAAATACCATGTAGCTGTTAAAAAGAATGAAATAAGTCAACAGGGATTAACATGGAATGATTGAGCAATGTTGTTAAGTAAAACATTAAGCTACAGATCTATGGTTTGATATCCCATTTGAACAAAAAGAAACTGCACATGTATATGTACTCTTAGTGGCTACCTCTGGAGCCTGAGGTATGTAAGAATAGGGGGCTTCTGCTTTTTTATTTTATTTACTATGTATCATTCGAAGTTTTGCAAAGAGCAGAAATGACTTTTTTCTTACAACAGATTAAGAAAAAGACAAAGGACAAACTTTAATTTTTTATTGGATGACCATTATAGTCATGATCAATGAGTTAGAAAGATAATCTGGTGGAACTGATTTGCTTAGGAGTGTTCTTTAAGATTCTGTTCTCACCATCAGGTGGAAACTTAATCTGGCTATGATGGAGCAATTCTCACCTCTGAGCAGATTACAGGAGGAGGGATGGTTACAACTGTGAGTGGGAACCTGAGAAGGCCATCAGTGACCTGTGGAACGGCCTGAACTCAAGGGTGGTGTTGGCAGAAAAAAAGAGGTCAACACCTGGTTGCAGAAGCCAGGACAATGAGGAATACCTGGGTCAGGGGAGAGGCAGGGGGCTGAAAATTTCACCTCCTGAAAATAGCAGTTAACTTCACTGCTCTTAGAGGACAAACTGATTTCAAGGAGGCAGAAAGTGAGTGGGCTGTGAGACCTTGCTGGGTCCCCTCAGTCAACAGGTAGATCTTGGGAATCAGCGCCAAGACCAGGAGGGTGAGCTCCTGGGGCACAGTGGCAGGAAGTGGGGTACAGCAGACTGACAAGATCTGCATTCTTGTTCTAGTGCTGATACCATGTGACCCCTCTGGGCCTGTTTCTTCTTGGTGGGCTGTCCCACTTCACACTATAAAGGGATCGATTATGAACATCTGTGAAAATACTTGGATAAGGCACAAAGCATTGTACGTTATAAAGTGGTCTATAAGAAAATATCCTCCTCACTTCCCTACTTTTGCTCATTTTCATTCCCAGAAGTGCTCTTCTTAAGTTTCTCTCACCTTCTGGCATCTTTCTCTCACCACTCTTGTTTGGGTTTCCTGCTTGCCCACCAATTCCCTTGTCAGAGCCACACCACACAGATGGCTGGCCTGGCTGCTGACAACAGAGAGAACTGGTTGGCAATTTTAGTAGTGCAGATGTTATTTCTTTTTTTTTTCTCAGAGAAACTGCCCCTGGCTGATAGGGCTCTATCAGTGTGGCCAGGACTTTTTACTATAACTCCAGATACCTCCAGCAGCGGAGGGCAGCTGTCAATCTTGGCTCCCTCTGCACTCCTTCTGCACTGCCCTCCGACCTCAGGAGAGATGGCAGGCTCGCCATTTCCTGAGAAAGGCAGTCACTGTCCTTCCCCAGCTCAAACTTTCCCATATGAAAGTTCAGACCGGTTTGAGATCGACTGGCCACTAAAGTGATATCTATTTTGGAAACTCCCCCCAGAACTTATTAGCAACCTGAGAAGGCCACCAGATAAGAACCCCAAATACCAAAACGCCTCTGATAAGGCCAAAACCCGAAGTGCCTGGTCCTCAGGAACAAGTTGTGTCTGGGCTTCATCTTCCCAGAAGTACTTAGACAGGCAAAACAGCAACGGAGGGAACAAGTTCAACAACAAAAAAGCAAGACCCTAAATGGCTTTTGTTAATGAAAAATGATTTGGATAAACATGTACTCAGTGAGTGCCAGATGCCTTCTTCTCAAGGCCTTTCCAGCATGTTCTCTTTGATACGCTCTTCTCTCATCCACCTCCTATCCATCCCTCAAGTATTAGCCTCCATGCCATTTCCCTAGGGAGGCCTTGCCCTGTTCGCTCACTGTCCTGTGTCCCCTTATCATTCATTCTCATGGCTACTCTTTTATTTTGCAGCATTTACCACAATTGGAATCAAATACTATGTGTTAATTCACATTTATCTTGTTCAATGGTGTATTCCCACCACCTAGCACAATGCCTCAGTACAATTAAATATTTGCTGGATGAATCACAAATGTTATGACTGAAAATTCACAAATGTACATAATAGGGTTTAACACGGCACTCTTTCTGACAGCGTTGATTGAAGTCAAGGCAAATTGCTCTGAGTCACGTGTTGTTAAATCTCAGAACTAGAACTTGGACCCAGAGTGAAGGACTCCACGTTCCATTCTTTGCTCTCTATTCCACAAAGCATTTTCAACTTTCCTTCCAGACTTTTTCATGTCTTGCCTGCAGGTCCCTGGTTCTGAACTGGCCTCCCTATCTATAAGCAAAGTCATCTTTAACCAGAGACAGGGAAAAAATGATAAGATGTGCACATTAACAGAAAGAAGGAACCATAATAGTTCATTCAGGCGAGAATAGTGAGTTAAGGAAGGAGCAGGTGGGGTGGTGGTAATTGGCTACAGCAATAAAGACTTGTCAACAGGGGCAGAAAGAGAGGAAGGAAGGATGAGGGTAGATAGGCGGTAGCTTTGCCAAGAGTCCCCAGTGTCCCCTTACAGCTGTTTTCAGTTGCAGAGTTCTGTAGCTCAGGTGGCCATGAGACCCCTGGAGACCCTCTCGGCACTCCTTTGGCAAAGCTCACTTAAATGAACTCTATCCTTGGGAGAGGGAAAAGATTACAAGGTGTGAGGATCATTTTCATGGCAGACTTTTCCCCAAAGCATCTTACCTGAAATGAACCATGTCGACCTCCCCTAGTAACTAGGTGGCAAGAAGTACTTAAGCTTACAGAAAAAAAGGCTCTTTTAAAAACTCTCCCCTATGAAAACAACTGGAAGAGAATCAATAGAGAAAATATTAAAAGTTAAGCTCCAGTTTGGAATGAATGCATCAGCACTCTGGTAGCCATGATGTTTGGGGATGCTAATGTGGTACTTGAGAAGATTCACAGAGAAAATTTATTTCATAGAGCAATCAGGAGCAGATACTTTGAAATGTTCTGGGTTGTGTTTACCTACCATAGGGACTCAATCATTGTTATGAAAAAATCTAAACCCCGCAGAGTTTTCAGTTCTGGCTGGCTACTTATTTATCAGGTATATTGCTACAAAACTCCAAATCAAAATAAAAGATGGAAAGAAATAATTAGAAAATAAACAATAAAAATGCATATAGAAAACTTACAAGGTGCCATCACCACTCTCCATGTATGTTATTCGACAATCCTCTGAGGTTGGTGCTGTCCCATTCACGACTGGGACACAGGCTGGAAGGCTTCCAAACTTGCTCAGTCTGTCGCGTGTGCGTGGCAGAAGCAGGGCTTGGTAAAGCCGGGCTGTTCTCCGCCCCTCCCTAGGAAGAATAAGTAAGTTCCTGGGGTCTCATCCAGCTTCACTGTGGACTGCCTTTCAAACGTCTTTTCATCATCGATGAGATGAAGGCAGTTGTTCTGGATACTGTCGGTGGGCTCTGTTAGCTCTATCGTCATTGCAGGAATCCCAAAGTCCTTCGATTATCCTCAAAATGGCTACTGCATGGGAGGTTACAGAAGTGCTAGGCATAAAATAAATGTCAGTAAAAGCGCATGCTGAATTTAAAGCAACATCAGGCTAGAGATACTTTAATGAAGATGGAAAAATGAAAAATGTCTTTACACCACTGTCCTCTCCCACATTGTTGAGAAGTGAAAGCTACTGAAAAAATAACTCAGAGATGAAATTAGAATCTGTCAGTTATAATAAAAGTCTTTTCAAATCATTTCACTTTATATTCTAAACCATTAGAGACCAATACAGATGCTCATATTCCAGAGGCAACTAGAGGGGTGAATGCCAATGTTGGAAAGAGATGTCCCCTTCGAAGGTGTCCAGTTAATCATGGCAAAGGGATTCCCAAAGTTAAGTCAGTGTGCCATCAGTAACTAATTTCTAAATCCTGACTTTGGGAAGAGAAAGTGGCAAGGCATAATGAATGACAGAACGGACGTTTCTGGCCATATGAATTTTAAATATGACATAAATTATCTGCTTTGTTCATTCTTTTGATAAATTATTATTGAGTATCTTCTATATACCAGGCACTGGGCAAGGAGCTGGGGACACCCTAGTGAACAAGAGTCTCTACTTTCACAGAACTTATTCAGTTAGTAATAATGCAATTAGCATTGTTATAATTGTATTAAATGGCACAAAGAAGCATAACATGAGAGCATACACCAGGGTGACCTGAGTTAGTCTGAGGGGTTAGGGAAGTCTTCCTGGAGGAAGTGATGTTCAAGCAGAGATCTTAAAGGTAAGGAGGACTTAGCTAAGTGAGAAAGGGGCAGAGGGTAGAGCTGATGGTGCAGAAAGGACAGCAAGTGCTAAGCAAGGCCTTGGGATAGGAGGAGCAGGGGTTATTGGAGAACCTGAGGCAGGGTGTGTGACTGGTGTGCAGAGAGTGGTGTAGCAGATGAGACTGGCAAGGTAGATCATGCTGCCTATCTAGACCACAGTGGAGTTCTGTAAGCCCATTGGAATCCACAAATTGTAGAAAGGCCATTCCTCTAGAAACCCCAGCTTTAGAACTCGAACACGATGGCTAATTATGTGAGCTCATCTTTAGGAAGTACTCTCCTACATTTCATAGACCCAGATATGGAATTATCATCCATCTACAAATGCCCATATTGTACCAAGTATCTAATTACAGTAAGACGAACCAGCCTGGCTGGCTAGTTAAATTAAGCAGACAGGAGTTGTAAATGACACATCTCCACCATCACACACAACAGAATCATCTGATCCCAACTTGAGAATTAAGCAATCATAAAATATCAGAGCCACCTATTGCCACTGCTAGCTCCTGCAGAAAGGTGAAACCAGTGGAGCAGGTACATGAAGGCCTAGCATTAAAACAAACCCCAAACACTCCACCTGGAAACCTCAAGCCTCTCTCTGCCTTTGTCTCCTTTGCAGTCAGTCAAAACAGACTCATTCTCACCTGGAAAATAATGCTCCAACACTCTCCCTATTGCATTCAGCAGATAATCTGTAATTTAGATAGCTGCTTTTCATGGAACTCCTAAGTGCTTTATAAACAATAATTAAGCCTCTTCCATACCCAGTAAGAAGGCATATTTTCACTCTGCAGCTGAGGAAAGAAGTTAAAAGACAAACACAATATTAAATGTCTGTTGGGGGGTGGGAGATGGGGGAGAGGGGAGGGAGGGAGCTGAGAGCTACTGCCACAAGTAACATTAGGAACCTTATTCATCTTTGAGGCTCCTCATAAACCTAAACACTGTGGGCACTAAACATTCTAGATTTTTAATATCAATGTTTAATTGAGGCTTTCTTCCCTTCTTCCTCCATTACTCCTTCACAAAACTTGTAGAAACTGGAAGGTTGAGGATTCAGCTAGGAGAATGTCCTTATGTCTAATTCAGACAGGATACCTCCTAGAGCTAGAGTCTGTTACTGAGACAGCCTTTTTTTCATATGAAAACTGTGATTACAAGGCTGTACTCTCTCTACCTGCACTGCCCCAAATATCCTTCAAATAGCCCATTAAGACTGCACACATTCAAAAAGAAAATAAACACACCTTTTCTCAAAAAGTATTTCGGCCTTCCTTCAAATTTATCTATCAATTCTGATAAAATCTTCTCCCTGAGAATAACCCACTAGACATCACCCCCAAACCCCACGTTCTAGTCTCCTTTGAATCAAGAGAGTTCGGCCTGTGTGGTGGTGTTAGAACTGTCACTTTGTGAAAATTATTCTAACCCCAAAGAGGGACCAACATATGAGGGGCAGTATGGAAAAGTGGTTAAGAACAGACATGGAGTTCAGGCTTCCCAGGCTCTACCACTTAAACTAGCTGTGGGATGGGCAAGTTTTTTAATTTCTCTAAGCCTCAGCTTACTCACCTGTAAAATGGGTATAACAGGGTTGTGGTGAGGAGAAATAAGACAATGCATGCAAAATGTGTAACCCACAGAAAACCCTCAATAAATGCCATGATTATTGTTTCCTGAGCAGATGTTGCTGCCAGAGGCATGTCCTGCACTCATAAAGCTGGCTGGGTCCTGGAATAGATGTGCTGCTCCCACATCCCAGAGTCACCAAGAAGTTATAGCTCTGTCCCAGGAGGATCATTTACATGAGGGCACAGAGAGCACTTTGTTGTGGGGTGGGTGTTCCTTCTTTTTTTAAAGACAAAGTCAAGGGCTTTGAAATGAGACAAAGGAAAAACAAGTACCAGAATTGCAAAGTTAACATTTTTATTGAACTGAAATTGGTGTAGAACAACAGGGGCCACCACAGTTGCTGAGCTCAGTAACAACTGAAAAGTCCCTGTGACATTTTACCTTCGAGAGTCCTAACATGGTTTGGTTGGAACAACTGAGAAACAACATTGATATATATATAATTGTAACACTTCAAAATATTTTGAAATGAGCCTCACAGCCTTGTTCAGTTTTCAGATTACAAAGAGCATGGATAACATCTTCTGTTGCCTTCATTTAGTAGTTTCAGTTAATATCCTTTCCCGAAAGGTTCCTCTCAAAATGCTGGCTATAAATTTCCCCCCATCTGTACACATAAGAAAAGGATTTAGTAATACTTCGGCAAGTAATAAACTGTAAGAACTTTAAAAGTAGTAAAGGCATATACCAAGCATACAAGACTCAATACTCACACTGCCAGAAAGACAATGGACTGGCTAAAGAGTTTTGGCCAAGTCCTCGAAGCAAAGAAAGAAGTGATGGAAGGCATATGGCAACTGAGCAATGTGTTTGAACCAATGGACCATTTGTGTCTAAACCTCATTTCAACATCTTGCTTCCAACATGCAAATATGCATCTGTTTTACATAATAAGGTGAAATACTTAAGGGAAAAGAAAACTCCGCTAACGGTTAAAAGATCAGAGATGAAAGAAAATTAATACTGAAATTTTATAACCAATGCATGGAACAATGATATAAACTGACCACACCAATTACTTTTGAGACAGCCAGTACTGCACATCTATCACTAAGAGTTGAAAGTTAACCCTCTAAAGTATTCCAAGAGAAATAAAAACCAACAAGATGATAGGAAATGAAATCCCCACATAAAAAACAAAACCATATCTAGTTAATGTTCTTTTTGATTTGTGGTAAATCAGCTGCTCATTCAAACTAGAGTTAATTTTTAGATGTTGGTAAAAATCTTCAAGAGTGCTTCAAATTACTTTAGATGAAATGTGATATAAATATAACAACATAACTCATTCTCTTATCTTGACAATGCTATTTTACACGGTTTCTCTCGAAAAAACTAAATTCTTCAACCAGAGTAACTGATACTAAGCAGTCACCCATTCCTACAGCAATTATTTGAGAGTATTTAAAAATCTAGCAGTAGGGGATGAAGAATGATTATAAATATTTTACTAGGCTTATACCATCTTCAAAAGAGATGCAGCCTCAGGTAATAGACTCAGAGATTTACAACTCTCAAGTTTGCAATTGATAGACAGATACTCATTTTGTAAGGATCTGCCCAATGCACACAACAAACATCTAAATTAAGGCTTTTATAGATTGGTGGTCAAGTCAATGGGTGTGCAATGCTGGATTTTTGTAAAGCATCTCCAGCTTCTATTATTACCCAATTTGTAAACCAGAAGATATGCTGATGTAGGTGGGTAGGCGCTCAGAGGGCTAACAAACAACTGGAAGGCTTGTTTGTAAACAAGTCCTGAAATAAGAGGTGGCAGTGAAACAATAGAGAGTGCCTGACTCACATCATATAGAAGGGAAGTGATTTGTACCTGCAATAGGGATGATCTTAAAAAAAAAAAAAAAAAAAGCCGATAGTTGGACTTCAGTTCAAGACTTTGAGATTTAGAGACCCAAAGTTTAGCACTACATCCAATCGAATGGTTCTCATACTTTAGCTGGCAAAAGTCACCTGGAGGATACTTATGAAAATGTGGATACCTATTCCCGGAGATTCTGATTGGTGATGTTAGTGGTCCAAGCACCTTTCTTTTGAGATATACCACTCATAGCAAATAGCAGCACACAATCTTTGATTAAAAGGCTGAGATGTCCAAGAAATGACACCAATGAGGTCATTACCTACAGACAAATCCCTCAACAGCTTCCACCACAGTAATATGAGGACCAAATTTAGCCCCAATTAAGTTTCCTATCTTTTTTCAACTGAAAGTTTGAAATCAATGAATATTTAATGATTGTACCAATTCTGAGGTAAAAGGAAGAGCACCAGGGATCTCAATGCTAAAAGAAACAGAATTCCCTAGGAGGTCCATGCTACATAGATTTCCGCAGTAATGTTCTAGAGTTGTAGTGCACAGGGCCTTGTTTCAGTCTTTGTATAGTCTGCATACTTTTCTATACGTTTACTGTATTACCTAATCTTTCCAGTTAGTGTTTTAGAAGAACTCCACAGAGAAAAGTTCATCTACATGCTATCTCAGGTTTTCTGGATACTAACATTTTCTGGTTTACAGCGATACACAACAAAGGTTATTTATTTTTTTGGATGCTGGAGACAAACATTTTTATTAAAGATACTACCAAAATTTTGGCAAACATTTCAAAACAGATTTGTAAACATAATGCTTCCCTTTTTAACTGGCAGCACTTTGAAAAGACAATACAATAAGACAACACAACTTGAATCAACATTAGTTCAAAATTCTTATATTTTTGACATAACTTATGTTCCCACGATAAAACAAGTGATAGTTTAAATCAACGTCAACAGATAAACTCCATGAAATGAAAGTTTGTGCTATTTGATGAATCACAGTATGTTATGGTAAATATATCCGCTCTTTTTTATATTCCTGGCACCCAGGATGAAAAAAAATCTTTAAATATACATTTCATGTAGGTAATAGTTTCTTTGCATATCTCTCTTCAAAAAATACTTTATAGCAGTATATAAATAGGTTACCTACACATTTAATTTTATAATTTTGCCCCAAAACTATAGATCTGTTTCATTTTCATAACATATCAATTTTGCCCAACAATAAAGCTGACAAACTGTTGAAATGGAAATGCTTTTGTCTTCCACAAAAGAAGTAGCAATTTGACAGGAAAAAAAAAAACAACCCTACAGTAACACTCGTCAGTTGTTTAACCTGAGCGTTTGGCCTACTGAAAGTAGCAGCTTTTTTCCTTCATGCACGCTCACATCCACACCACCTCTGCACACATACAGTTTGCGCACACGCTTTCAGACGCTGGTAGGCCACAGTATGCTTCCCATTGCTCTAATCAAGTGGGAAGCAGTGTAGCTAACAATTAACCACACTATGTACACAACTAGCAAACACCTTAAGGCAACCATTGCAATGGGGGGTTAACTGGCAGGGTGGATTTACTGTTCTAGATCAAGTCAGCCTGTATATACATATGTGTATGTGTAGCTATACACATATACATACTCACACCTTTCTAGATTTCTTAACCCTCCAAAACAATGTTTTAATTTTTTTTTGTATTTTGTGCAAATTTCTAAATATTCTACCATTTAAGGCAAAGAGTTCGCATTAAGAAAGGTCAGAAAATAGGCTTACGTTTATCCAAAAGCATTCCAACTTGCACATTACTGTTTTTTTTAAACACACATACCTTTGAAGTGTGGATATTGGATCCCCAATATCTAAAAAAAAATTATTTCTAATGACAAACAGGTTTTTAAGGAAAAAAACTAATTTGAAGTATAGATACTGGATCCCCAATATCTAAAAAATTACTTCTATTGACAAACACAAGTCTTGAAGGGGGAAAAAAAAGGACCAGAGAAAAGCAGCTTCAAAAATGCAAGGAAGCAAAGTAAAATGGAAAAAAAAAAGGTAACTCAAGTTTACAAATACTGAAACTTTCAACAGGCAAAGTTTCATTTTTTTTAGACTCTCAGAGAAACTCATTTGGGAATTTAAATAAATAAGCTTAAGTTTATTCACATCTTCTGGTCTAAGCAGAACTCTAGTGCCATGATTCAGTTCCATGACTCGGCTTGCTGTTGGTCAAATTCACCTATTAGTCTTTTGATGTGAGCCAGCTTGTTATGAAGATACTCGCATCTGTATTTTTCTTCATGGTAATTGGGACTAGACTGCAGATGAAAAAAACAGTGAGGAATCAGGTTGCAAATATGCAGCACTTCCCAACTACAGGTCAGAAAACCAACAGTGATGATACCTACCTGCTTGATCTTCTGATATTCTTGTAAGACTTCTTCATGAACATTCTACAAAATTAAAAGTTAGAAATCAGAATGGAACTTTTTTTTTTTTTTTGCAATGTAAACAGCTAAGACACATTTGGCAAGGGCGTAGGAAAATACTGATGATGGGAATATAAATTGGTATAATTTTTTAAAAAGGCAATTTGGCAACTGCTATCAAAATAGCAAATGCAAAACTGACTCAGCACTTAAACTTTTCTTTTCAGATTTACTTGTGCCTGAGTGAAGTGACTGTGTAGAAGGTTACTGGCCGCAGCACTGTTTGTAAAGCAAAAGACAGTAAAAAAAAAATCTAAGTGCCCATTAATCCATCCATACAAAGAAATACTAAGAGGCCATTAAAAATGGGGGAAGTGTTTATGTACTTATATAAAAAAATTCTCTAAGATGCATTATGTTGTTTATAGCAAAAAAAAGCAAAGTGCAGTTTGATATTAAAGGAGGGAAACAGAACATTATATTTTAAGAATTTCATTACTTCTAAGATGCACATTTCTTCTCATTTTAATAAAATCAGATAAAAATTAATATAGTTTAACTTACTGGAAATAAGACAATGGTGCATCTTATAACTGATGACATCTCAGATTAGATTAAATATGGTATATATGTGAATTTGCTTGTGTATATACATCTTAAATAAACACACACGTACCTCTGAAAGAATACACTGAAAACCAATATGACTGATTGCCTCTGGGGAGGGAAATTGGGTGGCTGGGGAAAACAGCTAACCTTTCTGTACCATATAACTTGATGTATGATGGATCTAAGTAGTTTACGCATGCTTACATTTATTCTGCACAACTCTATAATCACCTCATTTTATGGATGGAGATTTTGAGGATTTTGAGGAAAATTAAGTAACTTTCCCAAGGTCAGCTAAATATTAAATGGTAGCAGAGCTGGGACTCAAACCCAGGCATTCTGGCTCTTGATCCTGCTCCTAACCACTAAGAAATCTTTGGAATTACATATTAAATATAATCATGGCATGCTGGTAAATAACTATATAGAAAAAAACTACCATATCACTGACTTCTTGCACCCTCCCCCTCCTCAAAGACCAACTTCTGGCAAAATCTTCTAAAATTCTAAGCACTTTGAGAAATAAAGGCACACTAACAGGAGACATAATAAATCTCTAGGGCAGAGGCGCTCTCGGGCTGATTTTCCCATTGTGGGAAAACCCATCCATTCTCACTTAGGTTTCTGTCAGAACAATGGTAGTGGGCTGGGGTGAAGACACCACCTATGCCTGTGAAGTATGACAAAGTTATCTGGCTTACACGAGGAGTGAAACATCTATATTAACCTTTGCTAAGAACTATGAGAACAATCCGTCAGGTGTCTACTGCTCTTGGTTAGCTGTAGAAATATTACCACTTAAAGGTGAGAAGTGAAAACAGATCAATATCTGTTAACAAAAATGTCAATCTCTGGAACAGCTGGAAGCACCAAGCTTTTCTTCACTTAAACCCCAAACCTCTGTGATATTAAGCTCCCTTTATATTCTATGGCTATATCTTGCCTATTCTATGCCCAATTTAGGTTAAAAAAAGTTAATTGAAATATTTACTTGAAATGGCAATTTTGGGAAACAGCACCAGATCTAGGAGCTGTAGTCTGAGTTGAGCTGGCAATGTAATCAAATATTTCAATAAATCCCAAGTCTAACTTCTTTTTCCTATTTAGCTGTGTTTGGTATTTTTCTCAGTACACCATATTTTATAGTAAATATAAGTATATGTTATTTATTTTATACATGTTATATAAAAAGTTATTTTTTCCACTGGAAGAAATACAGGTTCATTGTGTTTACTTATTTTCAAGAACTATTTCAAAATATTTAGTTTCCTGGTTAATTTTAAATGAAAGCCAAAGCTGGAGAGAAGCTGGTCAGCGAGCAGTCTTTCTCTGAAGGCTCACGGGATGCCTGGGGATGGGCAGGGCAGAGAAAGAATGAAAGAAAAATATAAAAAGTCAGTCCACTTAGGAACAGATGCATTTACCTGATACTCTTTTGAGCCTGGAGAAAGGCGCTTTCGTTGCGCGTCCAGTTTGATAAATCTCCTAGCTACAGTCTCCATTCTGGCGTGCAAGGCCCGGTACTCATCGTACTCCGCATTGAAGTCATCCTTGTAATTCTGGCGTTGCTCATAGGAGACAATAGCAATATATTTTCTAATAAGAGAAAAAGGTAAAAGATAAATGGAGAGTAGCTACAGAGTAAACAAAATGAATAAATTCCAGACTTAAACAAAATCTTTAGAAACTATATCTTTAGAAACTATATGTTTCTCTAGATTGAATGTTGCTTTGTCACTGTTTGCTGCCATGTCATTCCTTCGAAAAACTTCCAGGTGAAATTATGCTACAGAAGAGCTTAAGAGCTTCAATGAAGGAGAGTGAATTAAAAAAAAAAAAAAAAAAAAAAAAATGTAGAATTAAAGTGGAATTAAAGTGAAATCATATAAAAAGAAAACAATACTCATAGACGTAGCTTCCTAAACCTTTCTCTACTCCAAATTATTCACTACCACACTAGCAGCAGAAACCAACCCCTCTATTATGAGTCAATGAAGACAGAAGGACTCGCCTTGATGGGTAACTGAAACCAGGAAAATGTCACATCATCACTTAGTGCTGAAGTCAAAGCTCTCTCTAGACCTTGCTGCTTTATGAAAGCAAATCTGTCTTTTGGCCTTTCACACCTGATGCCATCAAGGTGCCCTAAACTTGTTTCCTCTGTTAATTTCCTCCCATTTTTGACTAGGCAAATACACGAAATACAAAGGAGGAATTGTTTATCATGTTTTTAAAATGAGAGACCAGGAAAAAAGAGTATTTTTTTTTTTTTTTAGTTCTTTTCAAACATTTAAATGTCATACCATGCATACAGAAAGGCAGTTATACTATTAATTTAATTTACATTCTTCATAAAAGTGCCACAAATCCATTTTACTTTGGAGTGTGAATACTTCTAGGGACCTGTGAAGAACATTTTCCCAGAGTGTCAGTTTATTCAGTGGTAAGTAAATTAAAACAAGTTAACATTATTTGTTTGTGGATCTGAGAACCACATCAGGGTCTAATCTGGGTCTTTGTACTCTGTGCTTCTGTCATGGAATGCAAAATTCCCTTAACTTTTCTGAGATAAAAATTGAGATTTCAAAGCAATTTAAGGCAGGTGACAGAAGCTTCAGAATGCCCCCAGGGGTTACACAATATTCTTCACTGTTGGAAAACCTTGGAGTTCAGTGCTCTCCAAAATGGTTTTAGATAATCTTACTAGTTTTATTTAAAATGCGATAGCACAGATGCCTAGTTGGAAATATGAGTAAAATGATGCAGTGAGCAACCTTAATGTCCTCATTAATATTTTTATTCATGCTGAGTTAGACAGTGTGGAGGTTTAATTTTCTAAGTGTAATCAATATAATGGTAGTATGCTGATTTACAGCTGCCCTGCTGGTGTCTTTGCTGTAAAAGGAACACTGCCAGCCAGCCAAGCAAGCAGTGGGCTGTTCTGACTGCACACCAGAGGGAGCTCAGTGGGGAGAAAGAGGTTCCTAGGGATCAGTATATGTAAGCAAAATGTCTTAACTGACCTAAACTCAGGTTCAATTTGTTACACAAAATATCTATCCTGCTTTCTCAAAACCACACCCTTAGTATTTGTATTTCATTTAATAAATTCTTCAGGAAAAATAACAAACTGGCTAACAGTTGTGTTGCTAGTATAGAAGATTACTTGATTATACCGGCATTTTAATGAAAAGCATTTCACTATTTTAAACAAAAATTACGAGTTCTACAGTTGGCTCTTAATGCAGTGATGGAATAAAATTTTAAAACAGTGGATAATTCACAACCACAAGTAGCAGAAGCATTCTTATTACATAAAAATTAGGAATATTGTGGTTAAGTACAAATTATTTGGAGGCTAATCATTAAGGTTTTATGGTATGATCTTTTGGTTTCTTATGAAGTAAACTCAAGTTTCATATTTTGGGTGATATTTCTGAAAATTCATGCTTTCTCACCATATTTAGAAAATTTTCTGTATTTATATAAGACTTAGTTTTTGGTTAAAATAAATTGCTTTTACTTAAGCAAATTAAGCAAACAATCACATAGGTTATATACTTTTGCGATTTTTAAAAGAGCTAGAAACATGACGAATATACAGAAATACACTGAGGAAGATGCAGCAACCATCCTTAGATCAGTTAAGTTAAAAATTTTTTAAATATAGAATTAACTGATGAAAGTTGACAAAACACAGCCTGAATCCATGAGGAAAAGGTTAGAATTATTTTTCAGTCACCCCACATGATCTGTCATATACCAGTATACATCACTATGACAAAAAAAAAATGGAATTCAAAATCTGTCCCAAGAGAATGAGAGCGCAGTACTGCGGTTGTTATTTGAGGGGGGGTTGGGGTGGGGGAAGAAGTGAGTTTGCAGTTGGAGAGGTGAACCTCCTCATCCATGGAGACAGGTGCTGTCCCCAACCAACCCTTCCTGGGCCAACTTGGTGGTGGTGGCTGCTTTTCAAAGCTCCCCCACACAACTCTAAAACTGTACACTACCTCAGATGAGAGTACTCAGCATGGTTTCTTGAGTTCCTTTTAGTTGAGAGATAAAAACCAGCATTACGGTTTCATGCTGCATCATTTCCCAATAAGTATAGCTTTCACACTACTGTTAAGCAAAAGTAACACATTTTAAGTATAGAATGTTCTTTCCTCTGGAAATGAGCATTTCATAGGACATGGAGAGCTAAATAGCATAGTTGAACTTTGTCCATCCTGAGATGCTACTAAATACAGAAAAAATGTTTATACAACCCAGATTCCATTTTCCATTCTACATTCAAGCTATTTTGTGCATTTGTTCATTTTTAAAGCTATTGACAGTCAGATCTGTTTGTTCTTTCACTCTCCATTTTTCCAGGCTTTTGCAACTTAATTATTTTCTTCTTATAGAAGCCTTTGAGTCTGTAAAAAAGCTAGAATTATGTGTCTAAGTTATAATTTCTGTGATAACCAGTTACAAAAATGTCCCCAGCTCAGCATTTAGCAACTTGTCATAATGAGAAAAACATTATATATTACCCATACTAAAGTGAGATGATCAAATTTTAATGGTCTCTCCTATTAAAATTCATTTGATGGCAGAGCTTTATTTAAATAAAAATCAACCTATCTTTACTTTGTATTAACTGCAGAGGTTTACATACTTTATCAGTAATATGCACAGGGAATGACCATGCATTGACAGACTCTCAGTTTTGAAGTCAGATCCTTGAAATCTTCCATAATCAAATGCTTAGCCTGGCCCCGGAACAAAGGATAGGATTCTCTATACTTACAGGCCACCAAGCAGAGCTCAGAGCAGGGGGAGGCACAACCTGCTCAGGCAGACAAGGGTGGATTTGGGACAAGCAGTCTTAATGGCAGCCTTTCAATTGCAGGGGTGGCTCTGGGACTCTATTTCTGGAACTTCTTACTTTTCTGATTTGCAAATTATGGGAAAAAGAATTTGCAAATTTTCTAAAATTAAACAGTTCTCTCTCATTGGCAGACATGTGAACTTACATCAAATAATCTGGGAGTTCAATTGTTGAAGAAGGCTCTGTGGAGGCAGTACAACCCTCTTTAACTCCTATGAAGAAAAAAAAAATTCAAGAGTTCACCAAACAGTATGGTCATAAAATGCCTATAATTCTAAAATAGATCAGAAACATCTGGAACACTTTTCCTCAAATTCTATTCTTCCATCTCAATAAGCAACAGTGAGCAAGGAATACAATTGAACATGAACAATAGAGGCCCTATGACCAGCGCCAGCAGAACCACGCCAGGCATTGAAAGCACCCTGGCTACTGCAGTGTCTGCACAATAAAGGAATTCCATCTTAACCCAAGGTCAATCTTCTATTCTTTCAACAACAGTTGTGGCATCTGCCCAGCAATTCAAAGATTGTGGTGGCAGATGCAGCCAGACAATAGGAGATACAAATTTTACATCAACATCTACTTTTCATAAGATTCAAACAAGGCAGATGAAACAAAGAAGTCAGGTAGCAGACTGTTTCGGTCACTGTATTTTGACCAGTACCCTTTTTGTATGTAGACAGTGGAACTGGGTGGGAAGTTTTCTCATCAGTTTAAAGTAATTTAAAGTAAGTTATTACTGAGTGCTGATTTATACTCCTCTACTCTCTAACCGTCATAATAACACAGATTTGTTTTTAAAATGAAATAAAGCATTAGCCATTCAGGACTATGCTGTGAAAGTGTATAAAACCCCTCCGTATTCCATTTGTTTGAACGCACCATTTCTGGAGGGTATGTTTAGACTTTTTACCAGGGTAATTTTTTAACATTCAAAGTAAAATTAAAGTAATAACTCAAACCCTAACCCTGGTCTGCTGGCAAAACACACATGTTCAATGTAAAACAAAAGTGAATATCTGATAATTTTTTGGTTTAATATTTTAAAGAATGAAGCATATTAAATAAGTTATGTAGACTCTGTGGACTTACTGTTCATATTGTTTGTGTACATATACATATACATACAGTAGTAGTCCTCCCTTATCCAAGAGGCGATATGTTCCAAGACCTTCAGTGGATGCCTGAAACCATCAATAGTACCAAACCCTATATATACTACATTTTTTCCTATACGTAGATACACTTTATGGCTTCTCTTTGGCATATCTGAATTGCCTGCATCACTATTCTTGCGCAAGTAATATAAGGATTACTTGAATACAAGTGCTGTGATAGCGAGACAGTTGATCTGATAACCAAGACGGCTACTAAGTGATAGGCAGGTAGCATACACAGGGTGGTGACGCTGGACAAAGAGATAATTCACATCCTGGGTGGTACAGAGTGGGACAGTATGAGATTTCATCACGCTACTCAGAACAGTATGGAATTTAAAACTTATGAGTTGTTTATTTTCAGACTGCGGCTGACCGAGGGTAACTGAAACCACGGAAAGCAAAACTGTGGATGACGGGGGTGGGGGTACTGTATATTTGTTTCAGGTTTTGGTAAAAGCTTTTTTTTGCAACAGGGTGAGTCTTAAAGGAAAAGGCATTAAGTCTATATCACCTAGATTCTCCTTTGCCAAAGACAATAGATAAGTTCCAACAGATATTAAAGAATGTGAGTCTGGATCAATCCTCAGTTTACAATAATCTCAATTGTCTTTGAAAGGTACTATATCTTCATCAAAGGATTCAGAGACTAGGTCAGCTTTTCTAGGCCTCTAACTCTGAGAAGGTCTCATTATACTAGGATACAGTCCTCCCAGAATGAGCCTCTGACTCAGGATCACCATCTACGGGTTTTATTACCACTTGCCTTTTCCTGATCTCACAAATTCAAGTGCGACAGTGTTCAAGGAAAAAAGCTTACATCTATCTCTTAGGCTACTATATAGTATAATACTGATCTAAATATTTCAACAGATATGCTTTGACATTCAATATACTCAATCCAGGTCAATAAAGGCCCTATATCATACTATTCTACAATCAAAACTTCTTTCTTATGGTAAAAATGGTCAGTTAAATATAAGGATTGCAGACTTTCAGTATTATAGACAAATTACAGAAAGACCACAATCCTTAAACTCTATTCATTAAAGTAACTTTTCTTAAGTTGTATTTTCCTGGGGAATTTTGCCTTAGTTATGCTGGGTTTAAAACTGGCAGCAATGCTAAATGATGGGCTTGAATCTCCTACGTGCTGGCAGGCAAGACATTAAGTTTTAGACGACAACTCTTTTTTTTTTTTTTTTTTTTTTTTTTTTAAGTAAGAAATATCTAATTCTGTCATCAGGTTTTAAAAATCACTATACCTCAGGTAAGGTTAGCTTTTCTTTAGAGGTAAAATATTATTTTTAAGCTTCTTTGGGACTCTAGATATTTGGCTTTGAAAGCATCCAAAAGCTTGAAATGATTGATTTCATTAATAATAAATGACATTAATTTACTAAAGTGTTCTCAAAATTAAAAAAAGTTCTTAAGATCTATTGAGCTAATACCCAGCAGTCTTACACAAGACAGATTGCTTTTATTCTGAATGAAGATGATGTTATGGCTCTATAAATGTAATTTTACCTTGCCTGCTTTATAAAAATTTTAACATTTCCCCCGTGCTAATATTAATTAAAGCAAGGGTGACCCTGTGTTTTTGGCAAAGAAGGAAATAAATATTTTTATTGCTATTTGTGTGTCTGGCTAAATCAGTTCAAGAATGGCATGTAATGCTGAGATTGCACAATACTATGACAGTTTTGGAAAAGAGCAATGAAGCCCATTTCTAAAAGGGGTCTCTGGAGGATGACAGGGTCATTTTCAAATATCATCATCTTAATAACAAATGCAGAAGCCATATTTAATAGTTGGCTAAAAAGAGACCAAAAATGACTGCTGTAAAATGCAAAAAAAAAATCTGCTCAAAAACTTAGATTAATAACTAAATTAGCTCATTTGATAAAAAAAAGCATCACTAATTAAAAATGGTATAATCTCACACTCATGACATCCCCCTCTTCCCATCCATTTACATGTGTAGTAGATTTTTACAAGTGTAAAATACCTTCACTGGAATCCGGACTGGAGCTGTTCAGCTTGGCAACTTCCTCATCTCTCTCAAGGTCCTCTTCCTTTATCTCCATCATCTCAATGTCATGCTTCTTTATTTGGTCTTTTTCCTTGTGTTTTTTAGACTTCTTTTTGGACTTTTTGTGAGACATTGAATGGTTTTCTTCCATAGGCTTTGGACACTTTAGTAGAACTGAACCAGTGGGTAAGGTTTCCAGAGAAGTCCTAGAGGTATATTTGTCTTGCTGGTCCTCATAGATACTACTGTTTTGACTAAAACCGTCAACAGGTAGGTCTTGAGTCCCCCGGCCTTCTGGAGTGCTAGGGGAATTGGAGTTAGAATTTACAGTCTGAGGAGGATTGGAGACAGGCAGGTGGGTTGAAGGCAGTGGTGGAGCACTGGGGATGGCAGCAGCTGCAAGGGGCGGTGGCAGGCCTGCAGCAGATTTTTCACTGGTGGAATTCAAATGACCATTTAATGTTGGTGGCACTCTATTTGTCAGGTGAGATATTCGAGCTTTTTTATTCATTAAAGGATCAATGAAATCTGAATCTAAAAGTCGTTTCTGGAGGGAAAAAAAGGAAAAAATATGAGCCAGTGTCCTCTAGAATTCAATAGATGTATCACTGATTACCATAACTGAGTAATTTTATTCATACTTAAGTTTATCACTGGTGTTGTATTAAACCTTTCTCCAAGCTTAAGCAAAAACAAACAAGCCACAAAAACAAACATGAAACAAATCGTTATGTTTAATGTAAAAAAAAAAAAAAAAAGCAGAAGCTGGCAAATATGTTTCTTGGAGTACTTAAACTTTCTGATCATACAGCTCCACCCTAAATTCTTTGAGAGACTATGCTAATTTATATGAATTATACCACTCAGGAGAGTATTAAATAGAAGTGGTCTCCTTCCTCTGCTGGCCATGGCTGACCTATTTGTATTAAGTGAGAGGAGGAAGCAGCTTGCACCATTTCACTGTCAGAACTAACAGGAGTAGGTACAAGGCAATACGCTTACACTTATTTAATCCCCTCTAATGTGCAAAGATGTTCCAATTATGAATATTTTGGTTGTCATTTATTACATCACCTAATTGAAGATGGGAACAGCCAGCATCTTCAGAGTAATTTCTCTTAAGTATCTCTGTCATTGTTGAAATACTATTCATTTTTTCCCCCTTAAATATATCTCTTCACTGGATTTAAAATAAGTCTTAATAAATAAATAAATAAATAAATGGATGAATAAAAGTGATATGGAATTACTGTTTCAGGAAATTTTTAAATCATGCTAATATTAGCCCAGTCCAGCAACTATGATAGTATTTAAATTAAAAAGGAAATCCAGGCAGTTGAAAAACATAAAGAAATACTGTAGCTTAAACTTCAGCTTGAAAGAAAATAAGTTAACTATGCCATTAACTTATTCTGTTTTCGATTTAGCACCATTGATTTGACACCCAATATATAATTAGATCAGAACTCTAAGTAGCTTCATAGTGGTTGGCATTAAAATTAGGGCTTCTATAGACAGTGCACATGCAAGGACTGAGTTGCTTTTATTTTGTGCCTCCTTTGTTCCTTACAATTGGTTGCTAACATTTTCTGATGTGTGAACAGCTTTTACCCAGAGAATGCTTACTGTTTTCCACACATCTGTCCTGTCTCCCTAATCCTTGGGAAGAGAGTCCAGAGAGAGGAGCACTCTGTTAGCAGTCTAGGGTAGAGAGGTCTGTCCTACTGTCAATCCCAAAGACCCAAGAAACTGAGAGAGTTCAGGGCTGGCCAGGTCCTCTGAGAACTAGGAAGGCTTAAACTCTAACACTATCCAGGATCTTCCCACCTTTTTCCAGGATAAAATGACTCTCTTAGGGGAAACTAAGCTAATGTTTAATTTGAATATTGAGATCTAATTTAAAAAATGCTTTAAAAAAAAACATATATGAAAATGGCAGAACTTTTTGCTTATTTCCTTATTTTAAAAACATTTTCCCCAAAGAATATTTTCCTGGAACATGTTTCAGATAAAATTAATTATCTTCAATTTCTGTAAAATCTAGGATTGGATATGGGACTGCCTACGTCTCCTAGGTAGTGACCAAGTGGGAAAGCAGATAATCTCACAACAAAATACAACCTTTAACGATGGAAAAGCAAGGTAGACATTGAGTGCTTTGATAAACAGCGCTGGACAGTAGAGAAGAGCTCTGGGCTGAGAGCCGAGACCTGAACTCTAGACTGAGCTCTGCCATGAACTAGGCATGTGATTCTTGGTGGGCAAGCTGTGCAGTTTCTGTGGGCCTATCTTCTCTCAATACAAATCAGAGAACCTAAACTAGATGTAGATGGCCCCTACATCCATTTTAGGACTATGATTATATAATTTTATGAAATACCTGAGGAGAAGATGCAGTATCTCTATTAGAACACACAGGAGATTCTGAACGGCTGGTGCTGGCAGCATTCTGAGATGGATTTAGTTTCCTGTAAAGGACACACATGTTCTAGTTATGGAGAGAATTTTTAAATGTTCACAATGGAAAGCTTACCCTTGCTTTTCTTTTCCCATCTCAACACTAAAATAACAATGACTAAAATAATTACTTATTTGAATCATTTTTAAAGAAAAACATAAATAACTTACCTTGAGAGCACTGACTCTAATGACCGCCTGTCTATGTCATTGTATCCAGGCCAGTCTCTTTGAAGTTCTTTAAAAACATAATCCTTTAAAGTATATGAGAGGTCCTTAGGATTCAGATTGGCTACCTGGCACATGGTGTAAAAACAGAGCATTAGATATTTTTGCTATTACCTAACCTAAAACAGGCAACTTTTTGGATTTATACTGAAAATAACTATTTCAACTGGCCACAAAGGGACTACTAGTTTTGCAAATGCCAGATCTCAATAAATGCTGTTCAACTTCATTGGGAATTAGAATTTTATATACATAGCTAAATACTTTTTCCTGAATAGCCACTGCCTTTGTCATATTTCTAATCAAATAATAAGCACACATTAGGCAAAAAGTAGAGGAAGATTTAATCAATTTTTCCAGTCAAAGGAATCCCAAAACAGTTATGTTATCAACTTCATTTTTATTCATTATTACCTACTTTTGAGTTAGTAAAATTCCTTGGTCATTTCTGTTAAGTAGAAACCAAACAGTATACAAATGTTAGGTTAAAAATTTTCCTTTCAGTAATCAACAGAAATTATCTCCATAAATAGTACTGATTCTGATAACTGCCATTTTCTTGGATAGCTAAGCTTGCTCTCTGTTGCTGCCAATTCTCCTGAAGAACCATTTCTTCAAAGTCCTTGAAATTCTTGAAAACCATTAAATGGAAACATTAACCAAATTAACCCTTAAATTACTGTTATTAGTCAGCCAGTTTATTTCCAGTGTAATCTTTTCTTATCCCTTAACTACAATTCCTAGAGTGTCCAGGACTAGATTCCATTTACACAAATATAAAGATTGAGGTGCCAAACCAAGACTCATTTTTAAGGCTGGCAGAAAGATTCCTCCTGTCATTTCCTACTGGAAAGGTCTTTTTAATAACTTGACTTCTTTCTGTATCTTTTTAAAGTACTATCAAATATATTATAATAGAATATGCTTTTCACACAGCTCAGCTGAATACTAATCTAATATTACCGTTGTTAAAAAGTAGAAAATGGTAGGCTTATTTTAAAATTCAAATTTGCAAATCAATTAACACGAGATACAACCAGATTTCTCAAAGTGGAATAAATACGACAGTCCTTAGATTTTCTATTACCCCAGGGCACTATGAATACTAACAATACCCCAAAACTAGATATTATGGTTTTATTTTTCATAGCATTTAGTATCATGCTTTGAATGTAAGAGAGGATTAAAAAAGTAGACTTAAAAGTGTTATTCTTTGAATAACGGATGAAAACCTGCAGGTTTTTTTTTTTTTTTAAATAATGAAATTTAAGAAACTTTGGAAATGTCACTGCTTTAGGAAAAAAGCAAACAGATGGACTACCATTTTTGGTGGATTTGAATGCTAATCAACATCTATGACCCAAGGTGAGTATGAAAAGATAGAAAGTTATAGTCTGACAACAGTTGGCTTTAACAAAATGAATGACCTACTTTTATACTTAAGCTTGTGATAAGATGACTGATCAGAGCTAATACTTCATACATTCATATCCTTAAATGAAGACAAGTAACTGATCTCAACATACCCAATAGTAGAAAAATGCAGACTAATAAAGGCAGCAAAGAGTATGCAGGGCAAGACACATTCTAAACTATTTAGTAGGTAAAAATATTTTAGTTTATACCAACCAAAGACCTATGATACATTCCATAATTTCACCTATATAAACCAATAAAAATTACAGCAATAGTTTAGGTGTTTCGAGACGAAAAACAGACAATACAAACTTCTTGCTTATTTTTTTTTTTATGAAATTTCAAGGCAAAATTTATTTAACCCAAATGAAGATAATGACTCAAAATTAAAATTTTTTTTAAAATTAACAATTCAAAAGTCTCTAACTTATAAAACCTAGTATAGTCTACGGCCGTGCCACCCTGAACAAGCCTGATCCTGTCTGATTTCGGGAGTTAAGCAGGGTCGGGCCTGGTTAGTACTTGGATGGGATACTACTTGGAAGACCAGGTGCTGGAGGCATAAAAAATAAAAAATAAGGGATTGTAAGTTGACAAGGTTCTTGCAATCTGTGAGGTCAACCAAGGGTTGCCTTGCCTTAAATGAATGAATGAATGAATGAATGAATGAATGAATGAAAAAAATAAAAAAAAACCTAGTATAAATGCCCACATTTCAATTAGTTTTTAACTAAATGTTTAAAACAAGATGATTTAACTTAATATTCAAGAGTTATATTTCACATAGCATTATCAAAACAATCTTGGAATTTCTCTACCTCAGTAATAATAGTAACAACAACAAGCCTTCTTAAATAAACTTCTCAACAAGAAGGTAAGTGGAAGGAACTCTTTCCAGCTGTCCTTACCTGTTGCAGAATTGCTCCAAGGGAGTTCTTGTCTTTTTGATTGACACCATCTTTCTGCAGTCGAGCCAGAAGCTCAGGTTTCTTGTAGGTCTTCAGTGCCAGTAAGTGAATCACCCTGTCCCTATATGGCCGCTGAGAAACACTGCTGCTGCCATATGTCTTTCGAATCGTATTTGCAGGATTCATGGGGGTTGACCTTTTCCTCTCAGGCACTGCATCTGAAACAGCTTGAGGCGCTTTCCGAATTTGCACTCTTTTCCCTAAAGTCCAGTGGAAATGACATTGTTACACATTTGTGGGTAACAGTAATAATATCACGAGCATCTCAGTTTCCACAACTCTGAGTTAGGTACTTGTTCATTTCTGGAGGGAATAAAGACTACTAGTTTATTTCAGTTTTTACTTTAAAGAGATATGCAAACAGAAAGCATTCTGAAAAAATGACCTAAAATATGAATTAGGAATTTTTTGATGAAATCATTAATTGGAATAAATATGTATTAAGTAAGTATTTTGGCCACTTAGCTACACATAGATAATATTTAGTGACACACCATACCAACAGACTAGAAATTTTAAGATTGTGGGTATTTAATGTTCACCTATGCTATTTACAGAACTTAAATCTACATGTTATATGTCATTTATTTGGCAGATGTGAATACAGCAAACATGTGGAATGTGAGAAATATTTGTTGTACCCCACTAAGAACACACCCTTGGCAGAGCTGGAGCATGACCTTAATTTCTGATTCAGAAGCCACAAAGAGGGGAGTCAGGCACAAGCTGGGATCAACATCCACAAGGGCATCCCCAAGTGATATTTCTTTTCAACAGGCCACAACAAATTTTAGAAGTCAAAAAGCAAAAACAACACAATGCAATATATATATATTGCACACACACATGCACATATGCCTTACTGCTAAATTGTACACCTGAAACTTACTGGATTTCATTAACTAATGTCACCATAAAAAAAATAAAAAGACTTGACCAAGAGAGAAAAAAAAGATCAAGAACAAAACCAATTGACCAACCAACCAACCTCAGAGGGCCAGATAAACAAGATCTCTCCCCTGTGGTGCTTTGAGAGTTAGAGGAACGGAAAACAGTAAAAAGGCAGCCTTTACACTATTCCCAGTGACATTCACATAATTAATTCACTTTCTGCTGAGACTTAACATGGACAAGTGTTTGGCAAGTGGCTACTTCCAGAACCTGAAGACACATCGAAATTCCTAATGTGGCAAATGCAAAACCTACCAAATCTACCATTTCTCAGTTGCAATAATGTTAAACAACAGTACTATTCCTTGAACTTTTAATAGGGATTTGTAAAAAAAAAAAAAAAAAAGGATCAGGGTCACAGACATTTAGGAAAGGCTATAAATTCCATACTACCCTCTCTATTGTGTAACTTATCCTTCCCTAAACCAAGGGGACTGTGGAGCACCCCTGCTCCAACTCTCTGGGAAGAGGGATGGGTAGAGAATGTTTAGCTAAGCTCACACACACCATGACTGATTATTTAGAATAAATTTAAGCTGGCAAAGAGGGCAAATAAAAATGAAAACGAAAGGTAACAGTATTACCACTGTGTTGTGGGCTGTCCTACCTCTTTTCTGTACATCTGATCTACCTCTGATCCTCAGTCTCAGGAGAGCCCCAAATTCTCTTGAGTTTACCTCCATCTCTCTATGAAGTAGACATAGGGCAGACAAGTAAGGGAGGCTAACTCTGCCCTTAAGAGTGTAGAATGTTTGACAAGCAATTAGAATCTGGTAAGGTATATGACAGTCGTACCTGGGGCCTAATGCTAGGCTTTCATCCATCAGTCCACGAATCTCCGACCCCTAATACACTCATTTAACCTTTACCTCATTTTTCTTTTAAATAGTCATGGAGTAAACCCATTTATTGCAAATGCTGCAAAAACAACCCAGCCACACTGGGCCACTGAGTTTTACACAGGGATCACTTGTTCACTGACTCCCGATCAATTTGTGCCTATTTAACCAAGAAGGAGTCTTTTGGTTAAAGTCAGAGAGCCTACAGGTAAAGAAAACATCAGTACTATAAGTAGTTAAAGAACCAAGATGCTAAAGGAAAAAAATGAAAGAAAAAAGTAAAGCAGAAAAATGTCAGGTTTAAAGTAGGCAGAAGAAAGGCTTTATTTTTATTTTTTACATGTGCCTCAGAAAAGCCCTTATAATAAAGCCTATGGGAGAACCTAATTCTCTTCCCAGACCTAACTGCTAATCAATTCCCTGGGCTCCATATATAAACAGTAGCAGTGGGTCCAACAGGGTTGGGTATTCTGGGATTATATCTACACTGTTGTTTCATAACAAGAAGTCCACTTCTAGCTTCTCTATTTAATATGAGATGGTAAAATTATGTATCCCTCTATCTAGTGGCTCTGAGTAAATAATCTGAAAGGATGGGTGTTAAAACAGAACGTCAGGAAGAGAGCGGAGATTGCAGCCATCTCTTGTAGTAGTTTTTCTGTTCTGTGGAACCTGACCAGAAGCTCCGGCAACACTGACCAAAGGCTTTATAAACACTCGCCGGACCTTGATGATGGTTTGACTCTGTCATGGTTAAATACATAACCTGTCGCAGTGGAATCTATCTCCACCACTTGGCACTTATGATCAATTTTCAAAAGGTTTACTATCAAAATATATATACGCAAGTCACAAAATGTTAGCGATACAAAGAACCTTAGGTGTTATCTAGTTCAAATACCTCTTATTTAATTTAATTTAATATTTGAGGAAATTAACAAAGTCACTCAGACATGTACTAACTCATCAGAAATTAGGACGATAGAGGTAGAAGTTAGGAAAATCAGGAATAGAATATGAGAAATTAGAGTGGTTGGGTTGTTTTATATACCTAAATATTAGCATGCATAAAAATTTACAATTTAATAAAATTCCATAATTTAGGTAGAAATCAGAATTTAGGTAGAAATTAGTGAGCAGTCTTAAGATTCTGGTAAACTTGAAGCAGTGGTGATTAGTGATTCTTTTTTAAACAAAGAAAAGGATATTAACAATGCAATGCTTATTACTGATAAAAATGCTATGACTAGAAGTGAAAATATTACTAAATAAATAATAATCATGTTTTCTAGGTTAAAGCCTCCCCCGCTCCTCTCCAAGCAAAACAGGGTTTTTTCAGCCCATAAGAGGGTTGTAGAAATTCATACTCTTTGGTGACTAGGCCAGGTGACCCCTCAGAGCAGAGTCTTCATTCCCTTAAGCTGGACCTGTGCCCTAATTCAACTGTTAGAGGCCTTGCTTGGCATTATGCTAGCACAACCCCACAGTGGGGCCAGCATTATTCCCAACTGTCCTCTGTCTAGGCTGACACTGTTGAAAGAAACCTTGCTATGCGGGTACCTCTAAGCTGGCATAGTGAACTTTTGGTATCATTTTATATGATACATTCAATTATGAACTAAAGAGCTATCTCCTATTGTCTTAAGAAAGTGACACTACTTGTTAGTGAGGCCAACCCCATATCATTTGCTATTTGCTGATACTAACAACTTGATATGTAAATGGAGAGGTAATCGTAATCTACCTCACAGGGGATTCTGAGATTTAGGGGAGTAACTACATGTTAAGTGATAACCAGTACATCACTAGCACTCAGTAAGTGCTGGGTAATATTATTATTAAAGGGTGACTGACCCCATTTTAAAGAACTGAATGAGTCATATAGTTTTGAGATACTGAAAAAAGCCAGAAGGTATGCACTGAGCTAACCAAAAGGGAAAGAAACATGGTAAAGGACTGGCAATGGATAAAGTTAAAAAAAAAAAAAAAAAAATCAAAACATGCCATAACACAAGAACAATAAAAATCAAAACGACTGAAAAGTTTTAGGATACTAGTCTTTTGCTCCTCTATTCAGAATTGATCAGACTTTTTTCTTAAGAGTATTGTGTCCAATTTTGAATTTTGAGGTGAAGAATTGGAGGTAGTCCAGAGAAGAATAATAAAAATAATTAAAGGGTTGGAATACAGGCCATATTAAGAAAAGTTAAAAGGAGTTGGAGTTTATTTGACCTAGAGAATAAAAGGCTGAGGAGGTTAATGACAAGATTTAAGACCAGAGAAAAACACTGTGCTGTGATGGTGAGTGGCTGGGGGCACTGAGGACAAAGCACAAAAGACAAGATGAAACAGATCCCTTGGGATGGCAGAGAACACTGCAGGGCTCTGAGGTGGGAATATATGTGTATGGAGAGCGGCCATCTCTTCTCAGAAGGGTACAGACATAATATGGTTCAGATTAAAACTTAGATAACCTCAAATTTTATGTGGTAATTCTCAAAAATATATATAAATTATCTGTAGTGCCTATAAGAAACTCTGCAAATTCTAAAATTACTGTACCATTAGGGAGCGTATTGTCTATGAGATTCCGGGTGAAGTCTGTTGTGTAAGCTGTAAGTGAACTGTACCTGACTCTATCAAAATAAACAAAAACACATGAATGTAGGGGACACCCAAGGATCATTCAATGGAAAGGTACAGTAATCATCACTGATTTTCAAACTTTGGAATAAATCAAGGTAAGAGTTTTCAGTTAGTTGTATTGGGAGGGGGAAGAAATCATTCTGATGGCTTGAGTCATTTATTCCTTTGTCAAACATGCCAGTTCATCTCATTGTTTATAAAATGGTGGTATTGGACAGAGTAAAAACCAACCAACCAACCAACCAAACAACAACAACAAAACACTTTCGAAGCAACAGGGACAGAAAATTCATAGTTTGTACTTAAATTTAAGCATGGCAGATCTTGTACATTTTAAAAATAATTTGAGATTTAGCCTACTAGCAAGGAAAGTTAATTATTTGTGAGGATAAAGGAAAAAGAAAGGAAATTGAAGTTGCTACCATACTCAACAGGAAAGAGAAGGTGAAAAATCTCATTGTTAGTAACTTACTGGGCAGGGAGCTGGGCCCCATGGGTACAGATACCTGGGGAAGCTATGAATTGTTGTTAAACCAAACTAAATGTATCTAAGCTAAGCACCAAGTCCCAGGAGCACTGGCTTTGTTCCAAGGAAATACTTATTAAAGACACGAGTGGAGCTTTTCAAAGCTGAATGTATTGTATCTGGGTCAGCAATGGGAAAACACAGAAGTAGAACTCTACCGGACCATGGAAAGATATTAAGTGGATTGGTTCTTCAAAAGACTGTTTTTGTGAGCATTTACGTTTACAAATTATTAATGTATGTTCATCATTTACTATACAGTGACTTGTGTTATTAAACTGACCAAGGCCTCAAAGAGCTCATTCTCACTCCTGATAATTCTCTTTATTATTGTCAACAGTCACTGTGAACTGGCTCTTTAAACTTGTTAGGGTCACTGAACACAAAGGAGAGCCTCATCTTGCTGGTCTGGTCTTCCTTCCCTTCAATCTGATGGATATGATTGAGGTGGGGCAGGCTTTTAATTAATGGATAGGTGAGGATAAGGATCCATAAACGACGTCACAATTGAGGTACCAAGGAGGCATAACTTGATAATGCTTTGTTATAAGCACATATTATACTTTTGTAACAAAAATTCCGTTGTGCAAAGATTCTCTAAAAACATAAGCAAAAGCTGCAACAATGAGGTTATCGACTCAAATTCTACTAATAATTTTTTGTAAAAATAACCCTACAAAAGTGGAAAACAAAAACCAAACCATCCACCATTGAAATTATCCAATGACAAAGAAAACAGTGGCACCATTATTACAATCTCACACAGTAAGATAACTTGACCAGATCCCAGTATTATAAAATAACAACAAATAGCTAACAGAAGATTCAGGATTTATGAAATAAAGATTTAAGTCTGTTCTTCAATTAACCAGCAGTCTGAAGAGAACAAATGACTTCTGACCATGTTATCCAAAATGTTTTGAAAACTAATTTTTTCTGTTTTCATGAAATTAATATTACTAATATTTACCTACAGTGATCTTGAATTATTCCAATCAATCAGCAAGAAGAAGAAAGATATCTATACAAACCTACATATGGTCCACCGGGTTTGATAACTTTTGTGCTTCGGTTGCGGGATTCCTCTTCTGCCTGGGTCATTCTTTCTCGTGTCATCTGATACGAGTCGTTTGTTGCACACACTGTTATTTTATCTTGTATAAATCCCAGGCAATTGAGCTGGGAGGCTCCAGAGCTGTCAAGAAAGACGGCGGCTTTATTAGAGATGTCCCTCATTTTGCACAATTTTAAAGGCTAACGAGAATTGTATAATCCTAAAATCAGCAGTCCAAATAACTTTACAGTCCTAAAATACTTGATATTAGTAACTTTTAAATGTAAAGATTATTTAAAATATTCGAGTTTCTCATCTTCATTTCATGTCACATTTTTTTCCACATTGTGAGTTGAATGGATAAACTGAGCTCTGAGACCAAATCCATGAAATTTTGAAAAACACCAGTATTTGAAGTGAAGATTGGAGTCCTGATGAGTAATATAGTTCTACTTTCATTGTCAGTCAACTATTTTTAAGAATTATCTACCATTGATATGAGAAATGTTAAAAGTTTAACTATTAGTGAAACCGTAATATGCATGTTTTAGAACTGACTAGATGAAATAGACTCATCACAATTTTTTTTATTTTTAAAGAACACTAATTTTAAAGCTAAAATACTGCCCAACATTAAACCTTACTTTATTATTATTAGCCCAAAGATCCTAAACATTTGTAGAATTTATATTTACTACTTTGTTAAATCTCTATAAGAGGACTGGACCTATTTACACAGCAAATATTGAAGAAAATACTGGACAAGAGATTTTGGCAGAATATCTTAATAAACTTTTACACACAATCATTAATATTAATGTTGGCCCAGAAGATGGCTCTGTTTCAAAGTACTATGCTAATATTAGGGGATCACAGTAATAGTTATACTGGTATTTTAAAATAAATAATTATGGTCTTAAAACAGACTGGAATATAAAAGTAATGAAAATGCCACTGCAGCTCTGATACTCTATTTCCAAACTTAATTGAAAATAGCTTTGTTATGATGCTAATAAGAGTTGATAAAATTTTTATAAATTGCTAATTAACTGTCTGTACAAATACCACTTTTCAAAAAATCAGTTTATTCATCTCATAAATATTTATTGGGCAGGGACTGCATGCCAGGCAATGTGTGAGGTACGCAAGCTGTGATAAGGACTGAGATAGATGTAGCGCTTCCTTCAAGGAGTTCTCTGTCTAATGGCTAACAAGGATGAGCAAACTAGAAATTACGACATGATATGAGAAATGCCAGGGGGTGGGGTGGGGGGCAGGGAATTCCAGGAAAGTACTTTGGCCTGATGTATGGGTAAGGCAAAGCTTCCTAGAGGAGGAAGTGATACCCGAGCTGATCTAGAAGAATAACTAGACAAGGGAGAAGAAAGACAGAAGTGTTCTAGGGGAATAACCAACTTGTGCAGGCCCAGGGAGAGCAAGGAAGAGTTTTTCAGTTAAGCCAAAGACAGTTGTAAAGGACAATTAGAGGTGAGGCTGAAGAGATTATGAGAAGTACATTACACAGAGCTTTGGAGGTCATGGTATGGATTTTGGACCTTATCCCAAGAATGACAGAGGCTGAAAATAGGGTAGAGAAAATATCTCATTTATATTGTAGAAAGATCAATCTGGATAAAGAACAGATTGGGAGGAAAGGGATACAATAGTTAGGACACTATTGAAAGATTATAGGCAAAAGTGATGGCTTGAACCAGTGTAGGGCAGTGTGAATGCAAAACAGTAAGCAGATTCCAAAGACAGTGAGGAGGCAGAATTGACAGGGTTTGGTTAGTGATTAACCATAGGAGGAGAGAGTGGAGGAGGGGGAAGTAGTTAAAGATCATGCCCAAGTTGTATGGTGTATGGAGCTGCCATTTATTGAGACACTGGGATAGGGCTGGGAGACAGAAAATGAGTTCACTGTTGAACATGATGACTTTGAAAAAATGAGGGAATCAACTGTGAAGAACACTAATATTTAAAGTAAGCAACAGGAAGACCACAGGAGACTAAAAAATCACAGCCAAAGAGGTAGAGGGAAATCAGAAGATCAGTGTGTCATGCAAGCCACTAGAATAGAATACATTAAGAATCAGAGTGGTCAACGATGTGAAATGCTGGCAACAAATCCAGCCTAATAAGAAACGAATAAGCATCCACTGGATTCAGGGGCAAGGGGTTCAAAGCCGCCTTTGGGAAGCAGTTTCAGTGGAATGATGAGGACTGAATCCAGACTTTGGCTCCAGAGTGAGTGCAAAGGAGATTCTTTGTCTTTATATTCTTTTTAAATGAGACTCACCTGCTGAGCATGTATGAATACTGAAAAACCAGTAAAAGGAAGGGAGTAGGGAGGGAGAAAAGAAGGGAGGTTTAACCCTCAGGGGAAGTGGGATGAAGGAGAAGAGTAGGACAAAAAGATTGCAGGAGAGTACAGAAAAGATGAAGTATAACGATCTGGTGGCAAGAAGTTTGAATTTCAATATCTTCCTTTATTATTTACTAAGTAATTTACATAGTAAAAATAAGGTGAACCTATTGCCAACCATGATGAAGTTTTAATTTACAGAATTCAAGATCAAGAAACAGATCTTTACTGGAAAACTAAACAGAGCTAAACCCTGCAGGCAAGAAGATATTCTCCAGAATTCTCACCCCTTTTCAATTGAGTTACATTAAAATTTAAATACCTTGACATATGTGTATACATATTTCTATAGACTTTCTCTAGCCTAGCTCACTGTGTCCCACACTTGATTGTGCATTACTGTACAGGGCTGTATGCCCCAAACTATTTTCACTAGGCCTGTGAATGGACAGATTTAAGGAATTTTTTAAATTTAATTTTGATTTTGGGATTTCTTCCATCTTATATGAGAAAAATGTGGCTTAAAGAGATTTAAAAAGGAAGATAAGAAAAGAAACAAGTTAATATGTAATTTTGGGACATCTATTGAGCATTCAGTTTGAGCTCCACCAACACTGTAAGACTAGAAAAAGGGCATAAAAAAGCCCCTGCCTTTGAGGAGCATGAACAATTGCAGGAGAGACAGGATCCATGAGAAAAATAAAAATTCAATTGAATAGAAAAGGTAGATGTAGATTATGAAAAGGTTTGCTTGCCAGGTTGAGAACTAAAAGTTTCAATGCTTTTATTTTTATAGTTGCTAATTTCAATTTATACCACACCATTTTAAAAGTACCTTGGATTATACTTTTATACTGGAACATACTTTTTATAAAGCATACTTAGATCATACTATTGCATTTGCTCCAATTTTCTCACAATAATTTCTCTTCTCTTGCTGCATCACGTATAGTTTTTTTTTCAGGTGAGCTTAAAACCTTCTTCAAACACAGAGTATTGTGATGAAAGGGAGAAACCATATCACCTATAATGATATGACTGGTTTTGAAAAAGGGATTAAGTTCCTTAACAAAATTCCTAATGAGACATAGTTCAATTTGGTGTCAAAATGTTCTCACTATAGTAAAACAATTCTCTAAAAACAAGCAATCCAGGTGATGGCACCGCAATTCGAAATTGATGTATCTTGTGGTGTATAATGAACAGTGAACTGGGAGTTAGGAGAGCTCAGTTCCCATCCAGCCCTGTCACTAACTAACCAGCTATATAACTGTGGGTAAGTCACCTGTGAAAAGAAGGGGACGAACTACACAATTATTAAGGACCCTTATACTTGGTGATTCTATAATTTATTGCAATACTTCCCATAGAACTTTCTACAATGGTAAAATGATCTGTACCTATGTTGTCCAATATGACTTCCACTAGCCATGTGGGCATTTGAGCCCGCTGTAATGTGTGGTTAGTGTGAGTGTAGAACTGAACTTTTTAATTTTTTTTTCATTTTTATCAACTGAAAGGTAGATAGCCACATATGGCCAGTGGCTATCATAGTGAATAGTGCAGAAAGGTCTATGGAATCAATAACATACGCAATTTATACCAAAATATATAAGTTTAGGGGTGGGCAAAATTAACATATACTCAGGAAAATAGCAGATTAAGATCAAAAAGTTATTTAGTCACTTTAAATGGGAGAAATTTAGAACTTTCAGTGATTTCTCTTATTTTATATCTCTTCCTCCTGTGCTCACCTGAAACACAGCTTTCCTTTTGTCTTTCTCCCACACAGAGAGAGCACTTATAGTTTCAAGTACAGCACAGGTGAGATAGGGATGGATGGCCCCAGGACACTTTGGGCCAATATCATGGTTTCTTGGAAGGCAGGGGGCTCTAAGGCCTTGTCTTTAACCACAGGCAGAACAAACTCTCTACTCTAGGGGCCCATTCTTTAATCAGAAACAACCACTGCAAAGAATAGTGAAAACAAGCAGCCTATTGTTTCAGAAGATCTAAGTAGATAAGGGTTCCATGGTACTCTGTGATGTGCATGTATATTCTTGTCTGCCCCGCCTCCCCCGCCTCAACCCCTTTTTAAAATCAGAAGTGACTGCTGTACTGGGGTTAATTTCTTATTTTCATTCTGCTGCAGAATAAAGATTTTAAAAAATCTATCTTAGAACAAGGCTTGCACAAGGAAGAAGGGAATGTACAAGATATACACATACATGTTTTTCTCCTTTACCCTTGAATGTGAGCCTTGAGTATACTATAAAAACACTCTTATTTAAATGCAGTAAATAAAAACTTCTTAAAAAACTCCGAACTTGTCTTTAATTAAAATAAAAAAAACCAACCATGTTTTATAGCTGAAAAAATTTGTACCTTGAGTGCAAGAATGTTAAAATTTTTTTGATTATATCCCACAGTGACAAATATAACCTCTAGCACACAGTAGATGCTCATTATTTCTCAAATGAATAAATGAACTTTGCCATTCAGTAAATATTTATAAGTGAGTACTATGCATTTTATTGTTTAATTTTTAAAAAACCTCAAAGAAAAATTATTTGCCTTTTAGTATACCTTGAAATGTACTTACCTGGAGAACCTTTGCTGGATGCAGTCAAAGCTGCCCTGAGGGTTGTCTTTACCCACATTTGACAAATAGAAGTTAAACGTATGCACTTCATTGAGGGGATCATTTTTGGGAATTTTGACAAGCTAAAAAGAGGGAAAAAGAGAGAAATACCTCAAATTATAAAATTTGAGAATGATCTGATAACTGACTTACTGTTTTTCAAGTAACAGTCACTTTATACCCAAGTTGTCCTCTTGAGCATTTAAATTTACAGCATTTAAATTACCAAATCATCCAAAGAATCTGGCAAGCATATCTATAACTCGCCACATTCTCATGTATATTTTCTACCCTTAAGTGTCAGTAATCACTTCTACTCAGTAATTAGTTTTTAAGAGGAATCCTCTTCATTTTAAACAAGCAAATGACTACAGTTTATTTTTTTACAGTTACTAGTGAATTGGTCAAAAAGCTCTTCCTATTTTGAGATACACGAGGTTCCACAGGTTCTGTCAGGCTGACATGACCCCTGCTGAATAGCTTCTAGATATTTAAACAGTCTCTGAGATAGGATCCACATTCCAATCTTTTGCTCTCTTTTTATATACATATTTCATTTTAATTCTTGCTTCTTAGAATAATATTTTTGAAGAATAACTAGCAGTATAGGTGAATGCCATGATTATATTCACACCAAAATGCAGCTGGGTGTTTCTCTCTACCCTATGGTTCCCTTATTCACCTTTAATTTTATAGAACAGGGTCAGCAGTCTGCAGAGATGATTCTGCAGGGAACTCCAAGGCTGATCCATAGGCAACACTGTGAAACAGGCAGATGTTTTCTATGCTCTCGCTCAAGGTCTGGTTTCTCTACTAGATGGAAAATTCTATGAGTGAAGGGCCAGGGTTGCTCTAGATGGCTGAGCCTCTGCACCAGTCACATTTTACTGGTACATGGTAGAAGCTCAATAAACATCTTTGAACAAATGAACTAGAACCTGCTCACTGTCTTTGAACTGCTCTACCTTTTCAGCTCTGAGATCTGCAGGGCCCACCATGGTGATAATTACAAAAAGGTTTAGTTAGAAAGAATGTAAAATATGACATCCTGCTCTCCAGCCCTCAAATGCATTCTTAGTGATTTAGAAGATACTCGGGGAGAAGAAAATGTTTTATAATTCTCATTCTTCTCCCCCAAATCTGTCCCTTCCGTGACTGGAAAATTAAGACTCAGAGCTAATTGGCTGGTGTGTGTGTGTGTGTGTGTGTACGCACGCACGTGTATTTCACACACTCATATTTGACCTCTGCTTGGCCCTGAGGACACCCTGAACCTCTTGACTTGCTTACTTAAAAAAGATTTCTAACTTTTGACCTACCGAAAAGAATTTGGAGCCACCAATTCTAACCCATACCCCACATCTAAAAAACTAAGAAGGGAGACAATTTGCACTGTTTGGCACATAGTGGACATGCAATAAATGTCTGTTGAAAGAATGAACAAGGAGAATAAGAAGTCAAAGAAAATCATCTTTTCAAAGGAGATTCATAAGACTCATGTAAAGCTTGTAAGGCCACATTTCACCAAAGATATTGAATATTTGATAATATTCCATAGAACCTCCATCATCCACAAATTTAAACTCTTTGGTTCCCTATTTTTAAATTAGTTCCCATTCCTAGAGTAACAAATTTCTGCATTTATTATATACTCTACAAATCATATCTTTTGAAGGCTCTAAAGTTACTCCTTTTCCCCCAAATTTCCTGTAGTTCTAAACTGCTTTGTGAACAGATCTTAATTTATTGTCTTTAAGTACACATCAGGACAGCCTCCTAACCCCCTCCCCTGCCAACAAAGAATCACCCAGTATAAAATGTCAGTGGGACCCATGTTGAGAAATTATGGATTAGAAATAGGTTGTTCTCTTAGGAGAGAAATCAGAGAATTTTGACTTCATTGACCTCAAACTTAATAAAGTAGAGGGAAAAATGGTATCTTCAAATAAATGAAAGTGCTCATTTTATTTCAAACTAAAAAGAGCCATTTTAACTTATTTAAAATACTTATTCCAGTTTTTTAACCTCCAATCACAAGACAATGAAAAGTAAATAAGTGCACATGAGCCACATTTATAGTATATGTAGCCATGGAGAGAATGTGAAGATTAAGTATCTACTGCAACCTCTCTTAAATTTTACAAAGGCAACAAATAAACAAATGGATTAACAGGAGTTATAAAAAAGTACTTCATTTGCAATGCCCACTTTAGATATCTAAATAAAAAAAAGAGAGAGATCTTGAAAAGAGGCTATGAATTAACTCTCAAAATGAGAAAGGATCACTTCAGGACGGAGAGAGTGAATCTTTGTAGTGACAGTCTCTGAGAATTGTTCCCCTAGTAAGTTCCAAAAGCCTCAATGGCAAAAACAATCAGAAAAGATTAGTATAGTGTTCAACTTTAAAAAAGACTAAACAGAGTAATATTTATCTGGAGAGTGCTTGTAATCCCTACCATTCTTCCTTATTCTTACATATACCATGCATTTTGATAAGGTTCTCAGGCTGTTAGCTATCAGTGACAAACAAGCTTTGTCCTTGGCTCTGTGGAAGAAAGGTAGTATGACGGAGAATGACAGCAAGATTTCTCAATCTCTCCTACTCACTGTCCCACTCTGTGGGCATCTGTGTGTGAGCGGTGTGTGGATGGAGACAAGAGTAGGCATCAGGGCAAACTATATTCATTTTGGGACCCAAGGGTGAATCTCAATGCATATCATGGTATTTTTTTCCAGCTATGGAGCTGGGGTGGGGGTTGGAGGTTAAGGAATTATAAGGGAACATGGTGTGCTGAGTTTCTACAGTACTTTTTTCCTCAGTGGTTTTCAGAGCAGCGGCAATGCAGATAGTACAGACTGACCTAATCTCAGGCTCTTCCTGTAAAAGATCTGAGAGCAAAATGTCGCCAAGCAATCTTTACATCTTTAAAATTTCAAAAGCTTAAATTACATGGTCTACGAATTTAGTATCTAATTTCCTGAAGATGGTACAAATTATACACAAATTTTATTTGTATCAACATCTAAATATACTCTTAAGAATAAAATGGTTGTACAAAGGAGCACTTATGTTTATAGCTGGTAAGTCTGTATAACAGTTTGGCTTGATGGGCAGTAAAGGAGATTTAGTGGAAATAGCAGGTTGTGTATGACAATTAGGGCAGGCAGGTGTTGGGGGTAGAATGGGGGACTGGAGGATTCAGAACTAAACTAAGGGGACCTGAGTGAACCACAGCCTGTGGGACGGTGGAAGGCCATAGCTAAAGTGGGAGCTGAGACCTTGTCTCATCAAGGGTAACAAGTGAGCCATTTCAGAGACTAGACCTCAGAGGAACTCATCATTCATCTCTCTGATGTACAGGAGCTTATGCTACAGCTTATCTAGATACTGAAATAGGAGTACGTCCCTTCTTCCAGAATGGTAACAAAACATTTTCTTATTAACTGGCCTTTGAATTTATGGAATATGATGAAGAGGAGATGAAAATGAAATGACTCTCATTGTTGGGCCTTGGGTCAGTTTCTGGGGACTGGGCTAACCACCATGCGAAAAGAAATTCTGAAATCTGATATAGAAGCAGACTTGGAAGAGCATCTCTTTGTGTGATAGGAACTTTTCAATTTTAATTATAGTATTTTAAGCTTTTGTACAGGTGAGTGGAAATACCTTTATATTTAGGGATCTATAGTCTAGTTGAAATTTTTAGTTAAATGCCTTAAGAATGAAATCTCACTTAAAAAGTATCAAAGACTATGATTCCAAACAGCTTCTTATTTAAGATGAAGATGGAAAAGCAGATTTTAATTTACATTCCAAAAACAAGAAATTGAAAATCAAAGATTCAAGACCATAATCCACAACCCTCCACCCAAATCCTAGCCTGTCTTCGATAAAAAGCCATTAAGAAAAAGTTTCAGGAAACTTTCAGACATTTATAATTAACATAAACACTGTATACCAAGATGTGTAACTCGAAGTTTCTAATTATTCTGAGATACAAGCTCAGGCATGTGGCAATGGAATACTGTCTGAAAGGTCATTTCAACATCAAGTCATGGACCTTCTATTTACATAAGGATGTAGGGCAGAAATGCAATGTGCATACTGCTGCAAGTTTCTCACACTTGCTAACATGTGCTTAAAAGCTGTTGGTACCTTTACTGCAGAGGTTTCTTACCCTTAAGTCAAATACCTTCTATTCAACATTGGATTGAGGCACACACTAGATTAAAAATATGATCATCAAGACTTTTTTCACATTTATTTAAAATAAATGCTTTGTTCTTTTGTGGGGGTTATAAGTGATTTAAACTTACAGGAGCTTTTCTTTGAAAGTAATTTTATCGGTTTTAATATTCAACCTTTTCTGCTAAAGTGACCGTAAATAAACACTTAATGAGATGCTCATGACCCAGCAGTATCACAGTTTGATATAACTCTTGGTCCTTAAAGCAGACCCACAGTGCTGACAGGGCTTTTGAGATCATGTAGTTTAATTTCTTCATTTTGTAGAATAGGAACATAGAGAGCCTCAGTGACTTGCTCAAGGTTATGATTATATTCAAAATTGCATACCCTGTAACTCCTGAACCCCTCGCCTTGATCCATGTTTGTCTGAAACACTTGGTGCCTGTGCTACTTACAAATTATATTTATTGTCTTTTTCCCCTGACTAGAATATAATCCTTGGAAGGACAGAAGTTTTTGTCTAGTTTGTTCCTTGTATATATCACTAACATTTTGAATAGTGTGTGGCACAAAGTAGTTATTCCATACATGTTTGCTGAGTTGGTAAAAATGCTGATTAATGCTTGAGCCAGGACTAGAATTGAAGTGTCTGCTTTCTTTCGATCAATATTTCCAAAGCATGTGGAAAAGTTTCCTTATATGAAAAAGGGATTATATCCTCAAATAAATTTGTGAAATCTCAGGTTAAACAAGACAACTTTCTTTGCTGTAGGTCCTTTGATACTAAATAGTGGTTTCCCAAATTATATAACCTCAAAACTCACCTCCTTCTATTCCTCTGATATCTCTGGAGACAAGCCTATCTCTTAATATTATTTGACTAATATATATATTATTTTACTATACATAAGCTATGTATCTTAGCTTAGATAAAAGATTGCTACAAACATTTAAACATTAGAATTCTGTTACTCTCAAATCCTTCTCAGGCATTTAATGATTCTGTGATTTCCTAAACAATCCAGAAAATTCGGTTTAGCTAGAGAAATATATTTGCATGTACTGTTCAGGTTCCAGAGTTTAGAGGCAGAATAAATAATTTAGAATCAAAACAGAAAATAGAAACCTCAACCTGAAAGCCACAAGTCCTATTTTTCAAACTAGAGCTGCAGTTACGACTTTAGGTTAACATTATGGGTTTGGGCCAGGGGGCGGGAGCCTCTCAGATCAGCCCAGATGTAGAAACCAATGCCAGGTGGGTGTGAGGAAGAAGGGAGGGGAAGGTATCTATCACTGGCAATAGAAAACATTACGTAGTATTAGAGAAATCAATAAGAGGGAAATCATGTGAGGCAGCAGAATTCATAGACATATTGAATGTGAAGGATGAAAGAGAGAAATCAAGGATGACGCCAAGGTGTTTTCCCCTAAAGGACTGGGTGTGCGTGTGTGTGTACATAAAAAATCTTGAATATGATGATAAATACCTTACTGTAACTGAATCCATACTAGCTAAATGCACTAAAATACAAATGACCAATGCTGGTTTCACCAGCAAAAAAGGGGGCTTCAAAGTGAGTTTTGTTATGACTCATTCTGTAGCTTCATGGCTAAAAATTATTTAGAAAAGACCAGGTGGCTGGGTGTAGTTGGTTGGTAGCCGGGCATTTCCAGAAATAAAGGAGGGATGACAGTTATTGGCAGGGGAAAGATGCAAATAGCAGATACTAGAGATACTGTATCAAGGAAAAGACATACAAACTATGTAGCATGAAATAGAAAATCTGTATTTAAAAATGACTATAAAACTCATCTAAATGCCAAAATAGCTTTTAGAAGAAAAGTGAGAGAGCTATTGAGAATCTGAGAAGTATGTTCAAACTTCACGGCCGAGCTATTCCACAAGTCTTTCTTTGACAGCTAAAACTAAAACCTCCCACTGAGTTCTGTAACTCATCATAAACTGCTTTTTATTTTCATTTTATTAACTAGTCCCTTCTAAAATTTAAGTATATTCCATAAATACAATGCCTATATAGAAAAGAATTTGTATCTAATCCCTAAATCTGCTCACCCTTCCACATTGTCTAACATCCTGTTAATAAACTGCCACTCAGTTACTGAGGTTACTGGGATACTGGAGAGTCAATCTTCTTTTCTCTCACACCACCGAACACCCCTCGACATCCAGATAATCACAGGTCCTACTGCTTTTACTTCCTAAATTATCTCTCAAATGTATGTCCTCATCTTCCTCCTCTGCTTTGGCTCAATAACACCTTTTGTTTGGACAACTTGTCTTTCGGCCTCCACTTTTGCTCATTCTCAATCCTATCCTCTAATCGTTCAGCGGCTAACACTAGTGCCACAAAATGCCAGTCTGACCATGTCAGTCCCAAGAGTTATTTCTTCATGGCTCCCTACTACATATTAACGGTATAGTCTAAGCTCCTTAATAGGACATACGAGATTCCTTCTCAATAGACTTGGGCCTCACTCTCCACGTGTGTTTGATGTCCCCACTTCCTGCCTTGGTTTGTACTAACTTAAGAAGTCTTTCCTTCCCCAGGCAGGTGGGTTTAGAATCCTGTCCATGGGGTCCCCACAGCCTCTTGGGCCCACCTCTACTGCTGCCTTCTTTACACTGCATGCTAAGTACCTGTTTATATATCTTCCTCCCCGCTACACTGAGTTCTTTGGGGGCAAGGACCATGGTCTTATTTTCATATGTATCTGGAACATAGTAAATACTGAATTCATCTGAGGAAACTTGAGATTTGATTAAATTCACTCAGAAGAAGCCTTATGTTAAGGATACTAAAAAATTAGAGATGTATCTGAAATAGATCACTTAAGAGTCTGTGGAAAACCAGGTCTCCCCAGAGCAGGGAAAAATAAATAACAAAATTGAAAGGAAAAAAAGAAAAATCCCACACAGCTGCCCGCCATGTGATACAAACATCAGGATGAGAAATTTCTGACCTCTCCTGTGCTATGTTTAGCCCCAAAACCTAGGCTAAGTGGTTTTCTGGGTTTGTGGAACTTAAAGTTATAAGTTTTTCTTTTTAAAAAGTATCTTCATCTTTATTAAACACTCACAGAAACTCCGGCCTCACCGACGAATTCCATCTGAAAATATGATCGAGCATCTTTAAAACCACTTTGTATTTTAAAAGACTTAGGGAGACCACACTAAATAATTCTAAATTTACTAATTCTCCTGGTCAAGTAAGAAGCAGAATTTTGTTTTAAAAATGATTTATTCCTCAGAAACAAATCCCAAACCTGAATTCTACAAGGGGGAAAAAAAAATCTTAAATATGTGCGTCAATTTCCAAATTCATTGCCAATCTTTTCTTTTTCTTGCTCTCTTGGAATCTTGAAGAAAACTCTGTTTGTATTATGCCAGGAGGAACTGCTGAGGAAACAAGACTGAGAATAGAGTTTATACACGGCAGTCAGCAACAGTTGTGTAAATCTAGGGGAGAGACTGGTACCTGACAAATGTGAATTTTCAAAATTAATTGCTAAAAGTGACCCAGGCCCTAGATTTTGCAAAACACATGGTTTCACCCAAACCCAATCAATGTTACCATAAAAACTGGTAAATTCAATAACACATATGATATTTAAGTCTGAAGACTATTTCCATATTGATTTGGAAGTATACTCAACTCTAATTCTCTGTTTTTCAACATCAATAATATTCAAACTTTTTTTTTAAGCAAGAGAGTGGTATTTTCAAAATAAATCTTATGAAGAGACCCACCACGTATTACAAATAGAGTCCTTGCTTCTCTGGCTGAAGAAAGGGATGACGACTGACTGGGACTGCTGAGGCAGCTACTGTGGCAGCATCACAGAATAATCCCCAGGCTCTGGGGCCCAAAGACACAAAACCAAGGCTCTATGCTGACATTTGTCACAACTTAAATGACAAATACGAAAGATTGTATACAAAATCTGAAACTCTTATGTGACTTTTAAAAAATGCTAATTAATGCCAAATACTTGAAGGATCCCAAAGATAGAAAATAGTGTCCTGCTGCCTTGTTCTCTTTCCTTTTTATTTTTCATTTCTTTATATTTTTATTATTATTTATGCCTACAGCACCTGGTCTTCCTAGGTGGTCTCTCATCCAATTACTAACCAGGCCCAAGCCTGCTTAGCTTCCGAGATCAGACATTGGGCTTTGTTCAGGGTGGCATGGCCGTAGACCATGGACCATGGCTCCACTGGGGCGTGAACCTAGGACCTTCTGCGTGTAAAGCAGACGTGCTAACGGCTACATTATGGAACCATGTCCTCTCTTTTTAAAATGTTTTCTTTATTATTGGATCCTCTGTATTTCCAGTTCAAAGTTGGGTCTCCCTCAATAGTTTGGGGCAAAAAAAAAGTGAGAACTATTTTACACACAGCACAAATAGACCACATCTAGTGTGCTAGATCATGGGGTCTGGAGCAAACTGCTCGGTTTTCAACTTTGGCTCCAAAATCTATTGTCTGTGTTACCTTGGTCAAGTAACTTAACCTCTTTAATCCTTAGTTTCCTCATCAGTATAATGTAGATAATGATATTATCTCATATGGTTGTTGTGGAAGTTTAAAAAGATAAACCATGTAAGGTACTTGGCAAAAACAATATTGGGGAGTTCTCACTCTGATTTTGGCCTGTTTGATTCAAGCACACACATGCCTTCCTTAACATAATTATGTATTTGATTTTTAAAGTAATTTTCAAATGGTGAAGGACTGGCAATAAGTGCCTTGTGGATAATCAAAAGTTGAAAATACTTATTCTGAATTCTTGGTATTTACAAAGGTACAGGGCTAGAAACCTTCAAGGTCAAAACTTAAATTTTAGCTTAAATAGAAGCCAAAGAAGCTATCTGGGAAAACAACCAAAAGACTAGCAATATTTCTAATTGTTCCAAGCCCAAAGTCCAGATGCAAAAATGAACTGTTGTCACAACAGGTGTCCATGGAAGGTTGAAAAATTACAGATGCCTGCTGCTACTCTAGAAGGGTAGCAAACATTGCTTCCCAAGTGCCTTATCCATAAAAAAAAATATGGCGCCTTCAGAGCCCCAGAGAGCCCCAGATACTAGTTACAGCACAACAAAGAAACAAAGAAAATAGAATTAAGCGTTCTCAAGGGAACCACAACTTTGTGACTTTAAAGCATTCAATCTTCATAAATGCAAACAATATTTTAAAGTTAGTTTTTTTCCTCTCAAAGCTTACAGTATTTTTTTTTTAATTTTTATATCTCTTTCCAAATGTCTACCATGAAAATACATTCCTGAGGTAAGATCTATTTCATAAAATTTATTTCTATTTGGTTTTCACTTGCTAATTTCCTTTAAGACTATATGAAAGAAGTAAACTATTTTTTATTTTACATATATAAAGTTATTAATATGCACGGTGTACCAATAACTAAATTAGAAACTGCAGTTCTGATTTCTAAGAGACTTGGCTTATCTGATGTAAATAAGAGGGCCTGGCAAGTCTCTTAGATCAATTCATTTATGATTGCAAGGAATAAATGAAGGATAGTATGCTTGAGTTGTTGGCAAAGCCATTAAACTTATGTCTTCAAATAAAGAAAGATATGTTGTCAAAGAAAGGGCAATGTTTTACATTTAGACAGCTAAGGCAATTACTGTATTTGGATAATTCATATTACAAAATGTGTTTGCTTGATTATCTTTTAGATAGTTATTTAATTCTGTTATAAGGCAAAACCACACACACCAGGGTTGCTCTAGAAGAATGAAACTATATGAAGCAGCAAAATATTTTATCCCCTTGCCAATAACACTTCATTGCCACGTAAAAAAGATATCTGTATCAATAGGCTTCAAAGGAAATTTATAATGTTCTTACAAGGAAGACAGACATTTAAAGGTAAAAGTGGAAACTCAAAAGCACTAAATTATCAGGACCATAAACAATGGTAAAGAGAAATGGGAAAATAGCAAAAAAAGTAAAAAGAGAAACAATAATTATTTTTAAAAACTTAGAGAAATAGAGTAAATATTTTAAAGAAAGTTCATGAACTACTAAAATAAAAATTTCTCCCTACCATAATGGGAAAAATAAATTAAAAATGAAAAACTCAAAACCACTCCTAGCAATAGTAGATAGAGACTGCAAGACATTTGATGATACTTCAGACAGTATTTTACTCATGGTCAGATATTACCAAGCAAATCAGTCAGTTTTTAAACATTATCAAATTATCAATTTTGAAATTAAAAAAAACAAACAAACATATTCAATATTGGCCACGGGAAACAGCTAATGAAAGGCACTTTAAAATGGCTGTGGAAATAGCAGCAGTAGTGTTCTGAGGGTAAGGGTAAGGGTTAGGATGGCAGAGGGAGGAGCAACTGGGTGACAGTAACTTTCATTGATAACAATAAAGTTATCAATAACATTAAAAGCATTCATACCTTTCACCTTAGTAATTCCACATCTAGTAATCTAACCTGAAGAAATAATTAGAAATGGAAATAAAGATTTACATACAAGATGTGCTTCATATCATTACTGTTATTGAGAAACTAAGTAATAGTTGGCTAAATGCTAGTGTATCTATAAAATGAAATGTTAGGTAGCTATTTAAAAGTAATTTTTTCCATTTAATGACAGAAAAATTCTTATATGTTAAATGGAAAAAGGCTATTTAAAAAGCAGTAAATACATTGTGACTGCAATTTAAAAAACGTATATGACTATGAAAAAAAACCTAGAAAAAATCCAACACTGTTTTTCACTGTTAGGGACATTTATTATTCATCTTTATCCTTGTAAGTACTTTTTATAATTCTCAAATGTACATCAATTTGTTTTTCTATTAGAATAAAAATATAATATACTTTTTAAAAAACAATCAGAATTTAAGTTATCACCATGACACTGCCCTTCATGACTTAATCACCTTAAATATTCTTGGGGAAAAAATGTATTTTTTTACAGAATCAGAAATTGTGAAATACTATAAGACTATCCAAAATTAATCTTGATTCATAAATATCTTGTTTTCCAAGTTCTCTGAGGAAGGAACAGAACACTATCTTCTTTAAAAAACAAAACGAACAGCAAACATCTCTAGTACAAAGTTTTTCTGTCTAGCCAAGTACAAAACTCTTAAACATCTGTAGAAATAGAACACTCAAGTACCTTCCCTCCTTCGTAATCCATGAAGACTGATTAAGAGAAAACTAAAAGTCATTCAAATTAGTCCTGAGAAAGAATTTCTTAGAGTTGATTAGTATACTATTAATACATTTATTAATATGGCTATGTCTTATATTCTCACTCTAAAATAAGATAGTCCCAATATAACTGAGTGATTATTAAATACTCTAAGCTTTACAAGTATCATAAAAATCTGCCCTTTTCCTATGGCTGTTTAAGTACCAACCCACTGATACTGTGGGCCCGATTTAGTTCTCCTTAATCAGTTCTCTATTACATTCTGAGTTTTATTACCTGAAGTTCCCTAAGAACCTTATCTTTTAAATAAAATTTAACTGACTACTACTTTCCATTCCCATAATCTACCCATTCGAGACCCAACCCATCTCCAGGACACTTCATACCGCTGCTCCAAAATGTCAACTGTTAACTCAAAAAGAAAAGTGGACTCCTATGCCAATGATAACACCAGTAACTCTGCCTGTACCTTCCTTCCACTTGGGAGAAAGATCACAGATGGGGAGAAACCTCTCTTTCTGCACTGATACATGACAAAGCAACTCTATCAGTAGCTGACTAGCAAGATATTTAGCTAGTGTCTTGCTGTAGATAATTTCTCAGTATCTGTCTTCTCCATTTTCCTTTTCAAACTGTTTTTAAAACCTTGGCTATTTAGCCTTTCTCCTAGATTCTTCACATATTTAAACTTGGCATCTCAAAACATTTCTTTTATGTGATTAGAACAATTAGGAAACATAAATTAACATATGTATATGTTAATTTATACATATATATACAGACATATATATGTATAAATTAACATATACATATGTTAATTTGTATAAATTATATGTATAAATTAACATATACATAAGTCAGCTCAGGCTGACTTCCAAAACTATGTCAAATAAGAGTGGCAAGAGTAGGCATCCTTGTCTTGTGCCTGATCTTAGAGGACAGGCTTGTAGCTTTTCACTGTTAAATATGTTAGCTGTGGGCTTGTCATATATATGGCCTTTATTATGTTGAGGAACACTCTCTCTATATCTTGTTGAGAGTTTTTATCATAAATGGATGCTGAATTTTGTCAAATCCTTTTTCTGCATCTTTTGAGATACGATTTTTACTCTTCATTTTGTTAATGTATATCACACTAATTTGTGGATGTTAGAAACAATCTTGTATTTCTGGAATAAATCTCACTTTATCATGATGTATGATCTTTTAATGTTGAATTTGGTTTGCTGATATTTTGTTGAAGATTTTTGCATCTCTGTTCATCACAGACATTAGCTTATAATTTTTTCTTGTGGCATCCTTGTCTGGTTGTAGTATCAGAGTAATAAAATGAGTTTGGAAGAATTCAAGCCTCTTGTACTTCTTGGAAGGTTTTAAGAAGGACTGATATTCTTTGAATGGTAGACTTCACTAGTGAAGTCATTTGGCTGTGAACTTTTATTTGTTGGGAAGTTTTTGATTACTGATTCAATCTTGATAAGTTGTATATTTCTAAGAATTTATCCATTTCTTCTAGTTCATCCAATTTGTTAGCATACAATTGTTCACAGTAGTCTCTTATGGTCCTTTGTATTTCTGTTGATATCAGCTGGAACATGTCTTTCATTTCTGATTTTATTTGAGTCTTCTCTCTTTTTTTCTTAGTGAGTCTAGCTAAATAAAGGTTTATCAATTTTTTCATTTCAAAGAACCAGCTCTTGGTTTCATTGATCTTTTCTATTGTCTTTTTAGTCTCTATTTCATTTATTTCTGCTCTAAGCTTTGTTATTTTCTTCCTCCTATTAATTTTATTTAGGCTTAGTTTGATCTTCGTTCCTTCAGGTGTAAAGTTAGGTTGTTTATTTAAGATATTTTTTGTTTCTTGAGGTAGGCATTTATCGCTACTAATTTCTCTCTTAGAACTTCTTCTGTATCCCATAAATTTTGGTATGTTGTATTTACATTTTCATTTGTATCTGATAAGGGGCTAATATCCAAAATACATAAACTCATATACCTCTATAGCATAAAAACCTAATTTAAAAATAGCCATAGGATCTGAATAGACATTTTTCTGAAGGCATACAGATGGCCAACTGGTACATGAAAAAATGTTCTACATCATTAATCACCAGGGATATTAAAATCAAAAACACAATGAGATATCATCTCACATTTGTTAGAATGGCTATTGACAAAAAGACAAGAAATAACAAATTTTGGTAAGGATGTAGAGAAAAGGATATCCTTATGCACTGTTGGTGAAAATGTAAATTGGTGCAGCCACTATTGATAACAGAATGGAGATTCCTCAAAAAATTCAAAATATAACTACCATATGATTCATCATTTCCACTTCTGGGTATTATTCAAAGGAAATCAAAACACTGCTTCAGAAATCTGTACCCTTGTGTTCACTGCGGCATTTATAACAATAGCCAAGATATGGAAACAACCTAAGTAAGTGTCCATTGATGGATGAACAGATAAAGGAATTGTGGTGTGGACAATTGCTGGTGTGGACCTCAAAGACATTATTATGCTAAGTGAAATAAAGTCAGACAAGTAAAGATAAATACCATATGATCTTTCATATGGAATCTTTATGTCTATATCTATACCTATATCTATATTTATATATATATCATTCCCATCAGTTTATAAACATTTTGCTATTTCTTCCACTTTAAAATAAATTTTCTCTTCACTCTACCCTCCCACTATTAAGCCAGTGATTTTCAAAAGTTATTTCTGAACCTACCACCTTAATGAAGAAAATCTTATAAGTTTAGTTTTTAACCTGGTATGCTTGGATTATCTGTAGATACCGGCAAATTTTTCTCCACTTATTATTCATAGCTTTTATTCCCTTTCCTTTATATAACATTACTGAGCATTCTTGGAACAATGTCAAATTATAGAGATAAGTGGGTATGTGTATTCTATTGCTAACATTAATAAGGATATTTCTATTGTTCTAGTACTAAGTATGGTTTGGCAAAGATACTTTTCATTATGTTAAGGAAAAATACTTTCTATTACCTACTTAACCTAAAGTTTTAATCCAGATTTAATATTGAAAGGCATTTTTAGCAAATGCCCTTTTGGTATCTACTGAAATATGTTCTGGTTTTTCTCATTTATCCCACAAAGATGACAGATTATATTTAAAGTTAATCACAATGACAACAAACTTTAATTTGTGTAATATTTGTTTCTACAAAATAAATACAGCTTGATAGTTATTAAACTTGATGACATAATGAACAGCTGTGAACTCGTCGCCCAACGTAATAGAACATTTGCAATAATATATCTATCTGCTCCTTTCTTATCCCTCTTCCTTCCTTTTTCTACCAGAGGTAACAACTATTCTAACTTTTGCAAATTCTTAAAAACAACATTGAGAAAATTGATAAAATTCTTAAAAACAACTTCTGTTTTTAAGAATTTTATCATGTTTATATACCTATACAACATATTGTTTGATTCTGCCTGTTATTAAACTTTTAAAAAATGGTGTCTTCTACCCACTGAGTTTTCACTGTCATGTTGTACAGAGCTCTAAATCACTGCCTTTCATTGTTGTGTACTTTTCCACTGAATCAATATACGAGTTTATCTATTAGCCTGCCATTGTTCTCAATTAGTGTGAACAAAATTTGTCAAAGGGAGCTTCAAATTCCCTGTCAGTAATAAAAGTACCAACACTCAAAAGTATTCACAAGTAAACCAGTATTCTTGACAATTAAAAAAAACACAATCTTTAAACATATACAGCTCTATACCCGAATTCCATCTGTAAATACACCCATTTTGCTTCTCACTATTGAACTTTCAAGTATAATTAAATCCTATAAAATGTCCTTTGGAGTTCCTTCTTGAAAATCTTTTTGTTCCAAATTCCCAAAATGCCAATGCCTCCTGGATAGCTCCAACTTGATAGAGCGAAGTGCAATGTATTATCTGAGCACCTCATGTACAGCATGTCCCAAAACAAACACACCCGGTATCTCTTGCCTCGATCTGTTCTTTCCTCTATTTCTGATCTTGAATAATGGCCTCAACATCCAACTAAATGCTCATAATAAATATGGAGCCATACTTAGCTCTTCCCTTCTCATATATAAAGAATAACTAAGTCAAGGCAGCTACTGAATAAGCATGTTAAAATGTAAATCTGACCATATGACTCCTTGGCTAAAAATTTTTAAATAGATGATAATCGTCTGCAGTGTTTTTTTAGATCGTAGATTCTGACTCATTATAAGGTCATGACATTTATTTAGTAGATTGTAACAAAGATCCTTTTAAAATGAAATAAAATAGAAAATATTAGAGTATATGGATGAGGGCTAAATTTTGTGCTGTGAAACTCTTAGCTATATGGATGTGTACACCTATATGTGTAAAGAGTCACAGTGTAAAATGTTTTTTCTTACTGAATTGTTTCTAGTGTGTTTGAAAGCATCTACTGCACAGGTCTCTTTTAGAAAATGATGAAATTTATGAACCTTCTCCTGAGAAAAGAATATACATATACCTATATATATGATATTCTTATCATATTCTTTATTATAGTGAACCCAGATTTCCAGACCTCATCATAGACCCTCCAGGAAGATTTTATAGATAAGAAACACTGATCTCCAAGGTGAAATTCGAATTCCTTAAGAAGGTGAGAACATTTGCCACACCTGAACTATAGGCCTTAAAAGCATTTTCTTCTTTTCTGCCAAACCCTGGTGGTAATCCTTCACACCTCAGCTCAAACATTAGCTCTTCTGAGAGCTTCCTGACCAGCTTTTTTCCCCTTGCTAGTAGTTGGAGAGGTGCTCAAAAATGTTTATGTGAATGTGAGAATAAATAAAATGCTCATTGAACATTTATTATATGCAGGTAGATCATTGTTGTAAAGAGAACAGGCAGCCTCTGGAAGCAGATGTTTAGATTTGAGTGTATGCTTCTTCACTTACTAATTGTGTGAACTGCAACAAGTAATTTAACTTCAGAGTCATGGTCTACACATCAGTAAAATGCAAGTATCTGCTTTAGAGCAGCAGTCTCCAACCTTTTTGGCACCAGGGACCAGTGCTCCAATGAGAATCTAATGCCTGATGATCTGAGGTGGAGCTGAGGCAGTGACATTAGGAGTGGCTGCAAATACAAATGAAGCTTTGCTTGCTCACTGCTGCTCACTTAATACTGTGCAGCCTGGTTCCTAACAGGCCACAGGACCGGAACCAGTCCACAGCCTGGAGGTTGGGGACCCCTGCTTTAGATCATTCCTATGAGGATTAAATGAGAATAATATATGAAAAGTGCTTAATATAGGGTTCTTAGCATGTAATATTTAACAAATCTTGGCTGTAATTATTGAAAAATAATTGAAATCTATATATGAAATAATAGATAATTGTGCATTTATGCTAAATATAGTACAAATTATAAGACCAATTAGAGTTTTGAAAATTCTTAGCCTGATAAGGGGAACTTCATTAGCCTTAAAGCAAGACTCTGAGTGGGCTAATCAAGTCTTTAAGTCAGTAAAACTCTTCTTGTTAAACTTATTTTCAAAACAAATTCCTTTTATAAGTTAAGGTTTTTAGCCTGAAAACAAACGTGAGAACATTTTAATTTCATACTCTTGTTCCTCCCAGTTTAAATCACAATTCAAGAATGGTTATAAAAATATATCTTCCCTGTAAATTCTCCAGATTATCTAACATACTGAGCTAACAAGCAAGCTGGTCTACAGTGAGGTCAGGAATAAAACTTTGAAAAGATTGTATTTAGATAAAATCTTACTTCAGGACGTAGGAATTCTCTAAAGATTTCCACTGCATTGCTGTAGTTTACTGAATCTAAGATGCCAGCAATTAATTGTAAGACTGTTCCTGATTTTATGTACCACTGAATAATATGAAATGCTGACAAACTATGACACAATACTAAGATGCCACTGATAATGAGATGCATTCCAATTTCAAAGACGTTCGATGTTAAAAAGAAAATACACCTTGGAATCAAGGACATATAGCATTTTTTCGCGTGTTAGATATTTTTTAAAATAAGATATGGGGCTTGGACATAGTCTGCTAAGTTGTTTTTTCTGCTTTAAATTTTGACTTTTCTTTTTAAGAAAGCTGTTATAGCTCATCTTCTATCCTAAGAACAGGGCCTTACATATAGTAAGAGGTCAAAAGATATTTAAATAATGCTCACAGTTCAAATTTAGGGGTGGTTTATGTATAAGAACCACAGGTGTTACAGAATGATAAAAGACTATTTTCCAAGTTTAAATAAGTGAGTGCTATTAAAGTGACAATGTCTGTAACATAGATGACTCAATTTCACAAGTTTCAGTTTTGGGTGGGAAACAAAAAAGCAAAGCCATCAGTGGTAGATTTTACTAACAAATAGATGTCAGTTGGGAACAAGAGCTGGTATTTCAAGCTCCTATTTACCTCTATCTATACATTGTCTATAGTGGTGCCTGGTACATGGTAAGTATACATAAATACTTACTGAATGAAAACAGTAAGCTTAACTCACAAAGAATGCAATTTATGGTATTTGTGGCAGCTTCAGATTTCAATCAAAGTTTCAATCACTGCTTTCCAAAATAACCAGTTTGGTGAAGGACAGAGCGGGACGGTTTTGCCTTCAACTCCTGCTCCTGATTCATGTTTTGAGAGGCTTGTCCTTGTGTAGGCCATACTGGCTGTCCTCAGCGAGTACTCTGAGTTTCCTCAGGCACCACGAAGACAGAGAGTCACCCTCCCATTCTCTACCATTCTGCACTCTTCCAGGGCAGGGAGTGGGCTGGCTCCCCTTTATGTCACTGGTGCCTGTAGTGAGTGGTACCTGGCCACAGTGTTAAGACACAGTGTGAATTTAGCTCATTGCTCTCCTTATATAGAAACCCTGCAGCTAGGTCTTATCCAGAAAGAAAAGGAGGGCAAACGTGTGTGACAACATAGAGAAGTTGGTCAATTTACAATAGCTTTGAACTATGATTCAATTATTATTTGTGATAAACATGAGTTTCCAGAATGTCAGCCCATTCTCTGGGCCAAATATGAGATTCTACATATATACTAGATTTTACATATATGTTATATATTATGTATTATACATAAAATCATAATCTTTGATATGTATTAAAGTTAAATATTTCTTTCAAATTAGATAATTTACTATTGTATTAATACCTTAGTAAATTAACATGTAGTTAAAGAATTATATAATTCAGTGCAAATATTAAAATGTTATCTGCACATGTCAACCACTGTATATTAAAAACATTAAAACAGAACTACCATTACAAAAAGATATAATTTTAACATCCTTCTAGTATTAATTACATTCAAAGCTGAGAGTATAAAGGTAGCTGTTAGTCAGCAACCTTTGAGCAGACTGACTAAACACAACTGTTGGCAAAACCAGTGCGCTAGCCAAACCAAAAACAGCAGGGAAAGCAGGCAGAGAGCAGGCATATCATCTAAGAAGGAATGGCAGTGTTGGGGATTTATTTTTATCTCTGCTGCTGTTTCAAGCTGATAGTTATCTTTGCTTCCCAGGAACCAAGTAGGTTAGAGAAGAGTAGTCTGCAGGAAGCATTTGCAGGTGGGCTGAAATTGCCTACTAATTTCAAATGCTGTATAATTCAGTTTTTCAGACCCAAACTTTTCCCCAGCTCCTATAAGAAAGTAAATAATTTAAAAATTTTTCTGAATGCTTTGCTAAGTTTGGAAGTTAAAAAAGAGAAGAAAAATCCAACCTCTGTTCTTTAGAGTTTAATGACTCTGCTTTAAGAGTTTTACAGCACTATTCAAGCCTTTAAAGTGCAGTTAAATGCTGATTAAATCTTCAGGTCACAGTACCATGTGAGAAGACATACATTTAAAACTTGTTTGGCTGGCTTTTCTCTGTTTATTCTTGGAAAAGTGTGTGTGATTCAGTATTTTACAGGAGACACTACATGATACTTTTAGAAAATATTTTCTATTTTCAGTCCTTTTCTTAAAAATAATTTCTAAATTATATATGCAAAACTAACTTCTATTTTCTAAAGCCTCTGAGATCGCTGAGTCTGAAGAAATTAAGTTACAAAGAATTTTGGAACAACATTCTCATAACAAATACTGAGTTAATACTGGGGGGTCTGGAATCTCATTTACTGTCACAAAGTTAACACTATTTCTCACTGCCAGGGGGGTGTCCGTGAGGCTGCAGGCAACTCCTCTGCAAGGCCACTACACACCAGCAGATGTAGCCTTTATTTGCTACAGAAAATCTTGCCATTACAGATTTTATGTGAATTATAAACATATCACACAACTACCTTTTTTGTGTATGTGTGTACATAAATTTCAATAGGCCTTCTGGAATTTTACATACCTATTACCAGGATATAATATTTTTTATCTACTGAAATCTTTGTTTAAAACGCTGATTCATACCAATCAGAAATACACACACATAAGCCTTATTCTCGCCAGTCCCCTGTTTCTATAGAAGTTCCCAGTGGAGGGTTCTGGATAAGTCCTACATTATTAATTCTTTTCTATTAGTCTGAATGTGTTTGTCAGACTCTGAGTGCTCTGGGGTGGAGCCCATGTCTTCTTACCCATTCCTGTATCTTTGCACACTAAGCACTTAGCAAAGTATTTGGCACTAGTAAGGGCTGAAACAATGTGCAATAAGAGATAGGCAGAATAAACCTATTAGCAAGGTATCTGTTTAAGTTTATTGTGAAAAATAATTATGTCAGTAGATAACTGCATAAGTAACAACTGCCACTACCTGAATATACTGAGCTAACTTGCTTTGAGCACCTCTCCTTTTAAAACTCTGAAGTAATGAGAACTTTCCCCCTGGTTTTGTGGAGACCTAGAGCATAGTCACAGCTCTGCCTCCATCAGCTGTGTGTCTTTGGCCAGGAAACTTTCAACACACATAAAAATACAGGGTTTAGTTTTTAAAATGTCACTGGAACACACTTTTTTGGTAAAATTTTCACCTGCCACATATTCAGTGTCCAGTTAAAATAATAAGAGACAGAACTATTTTGATTTGTATAAAGCTTACCTGACAATAAAGATGTAGCTTTTGGAAACCGGGTGCATTATACCAATACAGTCCTCTGAATGTTGTAACTTGAATACCTCAATATTGCAGCACATATGAATCAAACTAGCTACCTTTTCTGTTCAATTAGAATAGCCTATAGAAATGTATAATCCTAGGAAACTTTTAGTTATGAGTAGCCTAGTTTGGATTAAAACTCTGAGGATAATTGCTTGACCCATAGTCTTCAAAATCAACAAGGCATTTTTCGCTGATTTATGCAGCTTCTGATATTCGTGACTTTAGAAATCACAATTGACTATTTCTATTGATATTTCCTCTTCTTTCTGAATCCATAAAATGCCTTCAGTAACCATTTAATTTTCTGAGCACCCTCTTCCACTAAGAGAAAGGGGTGAGATGATTTGTGAAAGACACAATTTACATTTTTTATGCTAAAATGCTGCTACCCAACTGTGATGCTAAAAATCCAGGTATGTAATGATTCTTAGAATTTTTACTCTTTAACAGTATGCTGCTGTACTTTGTTTAATGCATTTATTTAGAAGAAAATTTTAACCTAAGAGAACATGTAAGCACAAAAGTAAATATGCTTAAAATCTAATCTGCCAAGACCCATATTCTGACCTTCTAAAGACATTACTGAGAGGAATAAAATCCTATAATTAGTACCAAGGAACAGCAAAACCATACAGTAGTTAGCATCGGAAAAACAGGATATAATTTTTACACTAAATATTCACTTTTAAAATATTTTAACAACACTTCAGTTACGCTTCAAATATGCCTACGTATGACATTAGCACGATAATTATTGTTTATTTTCAATCACATCTGATGTAAATTTGTTAGATTTGCCAAATCCTTTCTTGGAAAACTTGCGAAGTTTATGGAACACTGTTAAAAGATGACTAAATTTCTCATTAAAAGTATCTTCATCCAAAAAAAAGTATCTTTTGTGGGAAATTTAAATTTAAAACTTCTATTTTAAAATCCTAAACATTTTCCACATCGGAAGCTCTGTAAGCATACTTCTTCAGAGTTTCTGAAGCAATCAGTACAGGCAATGTTAAATTATCATGGCTCTTGAGAAAAACAGAGGAGCACTGTACAGAAGACCCTCACATTTGTGGCTCTGCATATTCCCTGTGGGCTGTGCCAACCTACTCTCTCCCCTGTAATGACTCTTTGTTTTTACTAAGTCCCAAAGGGCTGGTGAGAGCTTGGCAAAGAAAAGGGGGGAGGGGTGGATGGAATGCAGCTGCAGGCTCTGAAACAATGCTGAGTCCATATATTTTGTTCCCAGTTAGAATAATAAAAAGAAGAGTGTGGTAAGGGGGAGGGGGGGGAGGAGGTCAAGGAGACAAAACTCAGTGTAAGCAAGGTAAGGCAAGTATCCCATAGCTCTCAGTCAGCAGCCTCCTCCTCACCCACCCCTCCACCTTTTTTTCTACCAAATCAAATAACCATTAAAAAAAATAACTTAACCCAAATAAATGGGTTAAAATTCAATCTGTTAAAATTCAATCACCCATTAAAATTTAAACCTATCATTTATATTTAAGTCACTTTTATCAACCAAGGATGGAGTAGGAAGAGAGAATGGAGCTTGCAAAGATAAACTGGAGAAGCTTGGACACATGAGACAGGAAAGCTTGGGGGAACCAGGTAGGATAATTCAGAAAAGAATATCCAAGGTCTGAAAAATAAACTGCCTGCTTTGCAATGGTGCCTAGGGCTTGAGGTCAGCTTGATATGCCAGAGGAAACCATATTCTTCTTAAGACTGCTAAAAGCTGTATGTATCTGAATCAAGAGTTGAAAACTTGCACTTGTTAGTTCCTCCTTATTCAGTCTAACCTAGTGCCCCCTAAGAAAAATGTCCTTCACTTGCATTGTCCAGGCCTCCACGTCCCAGCTGGGGGAAAGACAGAGAGAATTAAGGGAAGAAGCAGCCCCCAAACAAAGTGACAGCTTCTAGTGAGGGAAAGCCCCTCCAAACCTTACTCTACTCTCCTAGGTCTTGCCCCTCTCCTCCCTGACAGCAAATATTTAATAGAAACAACAATCACATAACTTCCCCCAAATGAATAATTCCTTATTACTTAATTGTGGGAAATAAAACACACTCTCATAATACTTTGATGTATGTTATATTTCAATAAAAAGGTTAAAGATGCAATTACCCATGATTTGGGAAAACCTACTTTCAATAATAAACATATCTAATTATTTTTTAAAATAAATCAAGAAAAGAAAGTAATTCAAGGGTCTTAAAGTTGTCAGGAATTTACATTTAGTCACAAAAGTCACAAAATAAGTGACGTTATATTAGGAGGTACAAGTGAAAACAAATTTTAAGTTAAACATAATAGTGTGTAAGAAAAATAGATTTCTTGCTAAATCAATAAGAGTACTCACCCCTTGGAGCCCTTGGAACTGAATTGAAGGTCGAAAAGGAATTAAATTCTATTAAAAGAAACATAAGAAACAAACAAGTCAAACTTGGTTACTGTGACACAGAATTAAATGTTTAAACTTGAAATCTGTGCATTTGGTCAGTGCTATATCTGTGAAAATATCTTTTCATTATATACTTAGGTTTACATGTCATTTTATTAAGATGCCTTGATAAACAGTATCACACTGTTGACATTTCTTGTAATCACACAACCAAAGCTATTTTTTGGCAGCGTAGCTAATCTGGTTTTTGAAAATGACCGACATAATTTGGCAAAAAATTATTAGTATGCTAACTCAATTTTACATTGAAAAAACATACTCTTGTTTAGTTTCTTCATATGTTTTTGAAAAGGATGGCTAGAAGGAAGAGATAATTGGAACTCCGCAAAACTCTAAAAGGATGCTAGAAATGTAAAATTACAGAAATATTTTAAAATTTAAGCCCGATCCCATGTGATCTTGGAAGCTAAGCAGGGTCGGGCCTGGTTAGTACATGAATGGGAGGCCACCTAGGAATACCAGGTGCTGTAGGCGTTAAAAAAAAAAAAAAAAAAAAAGACATATAAAATTAAAGTATTTGAGAATAAACTGTGGTTTCCTTTTTTCACATCTTACCAAAGATTAGTTTTTAGTTGAGGGTCAAATGGGTTACCATTTTTCTCATAAGATTCTCACCAGGAGAATATAATTTCTAGAACAATGTTTTATAATGAGCTTTCATAGCTTTAATGTTTTATCATAGGGTTGTGTATTTAAAAGAAAAGCTGTAATTATAAATATCTACCATAGTCTCAGGTATGACTTCCTATATCCAAAGTCATTAGTATGTTTTTCTATGGAAACACCTTTCCAAATTGCTAACAGAAATTCATGGATAGCATTTAATAATAACACATCAGCCTGTAAACTATTCTTCACACCCTTATATCCAAATTCAATGCACAAAAATAGAAACAGTTGTTTTTGGTCTCTTCTCTATCTCCAGTAAAAATACAGAGTCAAGCAACCATGTGCCCCTCCCTTCAGCCACTGCACAGTACCTACTAATTCCAGTTACTTCTCAGAACTTCTCTGCAGATTTAAGTTTATTAATCAGGATTACAATAAGCTAAAGAGAAATAAGGAAAGAAGAACTTCTCTAAAAGATAGATCATCTGAATATAAAGTCATGTGGTAGCATTAACCATTCTATTATTATTTATATAAATGGATAAATCTTCCTCGAGAAAACATAATAGATACTATTATCATTGTTCTACCATCCTAAAATGATCATTTAACTTTAGACTTATCAGCAGAATCAAAGTAACAAATTCATTACTTGGTGTGGGAGGAGTGAGATTTTTAAAAAGTGAAGAAAAAAGGTTAATATTTGAAATTTTAAAATAATCTTTAGTAGTGATTTAATTCATGGTCTTTTAGGAAAAAACAAAACATAGATTAACTTTATCTTGAATTTCTGAGAGATAGAAAACCCCACCCAAACCTATCTTCCATAGCTAAACCTCTTTCTGCAGTAATGGGGACATGCTAGTACAAGCCCAGGGGAAGCCCTCAGGGAGGGCCTTTAACTCTTGCCTTTGACCTTGATACACTGGAGTCTCTTCTAATTTTTGTAATAAAAAAGTGAATTGCTCAAAGAAGTATTTCTGAGAAAGCAGCTCTTTCAGTCAAGTGTAAGAAAGATGGAGAGGCATGGATTGAGGCTAGGGAAAAGGATTAGAGATCAGCTCTAGGGGATGCTTTATTTAGAAATACTCTGGTGATAAAGGCCTAAATATTAGTGTGACTTCATTTGGAGCAAACGGGAATTGGTGGAACAAGCAAACATTCAAGGAAGAATAATAAAATGTGCTGAAAGCCTGAATATCAGGCATCAAAGAAAAACGAAGCAAAGGTGGCTCCAAGGCTCCCAATCACCATCTCTGGCCAGTCAGCCCCAGTCTCTTTCAAATTAAGCTCTTACTCTCTACTTTGAAAGCTCTTGGCCTATTTCAGGCCCCTATCAGTAAGCACCTAAAGGCCAATCCTTTCCTTCAGCTCCTTCCAAATATGGCTCGGCTCATCATTCAAATAGCTAGCAAAAGCTCTATCAGACAACACTCATATTACACAGCCTACAGTGAGTTCCATCAAAATAAAGCAAACTCCTTCACATAGAAAACAGACCCTCCATCTACAGGACCAACCAATTTCATCTTCCACTTCCTCCTAACTGTGGCTCAACCATGTCAATCTTTGTTTTAGAAACATTCTCCTCTCTATTTCTACCTCCTTTCTGTTCCTTCAACTTGGCATACCTTCCCAAACACATCTTGCCAATCCATGCTAATTGCTTATTTGACATTCAGGTTTAAGATTAATTTCCTTGGCTAGGCCTTCCTTTGGATAAATCAGGAACCAAAGATTCAATGTTTTTAAGGATCCAAGGCATGTAAATGTGAAAGACACCAGAGTATAAAGCAATAGGCAAGGGTGAGCACCAAGAGAATGAATGCTCAACCTAGAAAGAACTCAAATTTTAAAAAGTTAAACCGTTTTCAGGCCAAACAAGAAATGGCTGCCACCATTTAGCTAATTATGAACTATACTCACTTTGAGTTAACTCCTGTTAGCTGTTTTTCCAGATGCTTGGGTCTACGGTTCTATTACATTATGGGTGTATTTTTTCAAAGGTTGTCTTACTCCTAGTCACTATGATACAGAGAAGTCTGATGCATATTTAACTTATAAGTATTTATCCATGTTATGCTCAGCTAAAAAAAAAAAAGTATTATAAAATTATTTAGCCATGTTCTCTTTATATATGCAGTATATACTATACACATTCTATACTTTACAGATTACTATTCAGGGTTGCATAGACAAAACAGTACAACTATGTTTTACATCAATTTAGAAACTTTTAAGAGTAATTTTGACTTTATCCATTTTTTTTTTGCCTCATCACTTAAATTTAAATCCTAACCTCCTAAATGCTTACAGTTCTATCTGTATTGCTCAATTTCTCAAAATAAATGATAATTTTTTGTTTACACAGCTTCATAATGCACAGAGCATTTTTTACATCCACTGTCTCAAGTAAGCCTCCTAAAACCAGTCCTGGTTGGTAGGAAGACATCCTCATCCCCCCATTTCAAAGGGAGATAAATCTCCAGCAGGTAAAGTGTGTTGTTCAGGATCATCAAGCTAGTGGTTAGCAGAGTTAGACCTCAAATCCAGCCTTCTGAATCTCAAATATAGAACTCTTTCCTTCTCTTGTCTCTGTAGCAGTGCTGAACATTTAAAAGCACTTAAATGCTCATTCAGTTCTTCTGGCATTTTATTTCCAAGGAAAATCATTACAATTTCCATAGTTCAGTTTCTGATTTAAAAATAAGTTATTTCTTTATTTTACTTTAAGGACCATATATATAACAAAGAAACATATAAATACTTATGTTAGCATTTTTCATTTAAAAATAATAAAACCCTCATCTATGGAATAGTTGTGGGTGCTTATCTAAACAACTAAGATCACTTACTGAAAAATTCTTTTAAGATATCTGACAACCTAGAAAAGAACAATACTAAAACCTTAAATGCTTTATTGATTTTAATCCCAATTTTAGATAAGATATTACTAGGCTATAGTTATTGAATGTCTTAAAAAATGTAACAGGAGACAGCTAAAACTCTATACCATTTATTATGCATTATAAGCAAATGTCTCGAACATGTTAGTTTTTCATCTAAATGTTTTTAAGTGTAAGTTTAACTGCATAAACATGACCTAAATGCATTGTATACTTTTTAAATGCAATACAATTTTAAAAGATAATGGAATTATAGCTGGCAAATACGATAGGGCATGTTTTAAAATAATGTTTAATTTACTAAGTACATTCTCATTCAAATGAGTTTCAATAGGGTTTCAACTTTTGATTTTCTGCTTTAATTAAATATTTGCACCAAGCAGCTTTTTAAAAAATCAAGTAACTCTAGGGTTCATCCAGCCAAGAAACAATGCAGACTGGACTGACTAGGGAAACTCATTTTTACAAATGCTTCAATAACCTGATAAAGGTTATGTTTTGCAGTCAAAAGGCTCTGTGAAAATCTTAGTCCTTTCACTGTTTTTAGAGCTCCTTGAATTAACTCTCTATATCTCTTAGGAAATGTAGGGCATTCTTAAACATAGAATAAAAGTGTAGACGATACTAAAATGATCAAAGGTCTGCTTATACTCTTGACATCTGCCATTACGAGCTAATTCTACTGCAACAAAATTTGCTCCATGACCAAAGAAATCTATGTACATTATTTCCAGGAACTATTCTTTGCAATAGATCAGGAGTATAAAAGTAATATATAATTTACTACATAATCTTAATTTTACTGAGTAAATTTCTGACATGATTCTTTTAGGGTGGGAGACAAGGAGCAAGGCTCAGGTTTCTTTGGATTTGAATAAAAGAAAGTTATTTATCCTATAAAAGTTGTTATAACCACCTCGATTATTTACATGTTGTTTACTTATGTAAACAAATTATATCTATGGTTACTTTTACTCTATCAACCACACCGTTTTTGTGCATAAACAAATATAAACAGCATTCTGGAACTAGAAAAGAATGCTTTCTTTAAGAAGTAAATTACAGAGATTTTTCTAACTTTATTCTCTAAGGTTAGAGATGTACTTAAAACACACTTTCTGCTTCTCTTCTGAAGCCGTCATGAAACTCTGACTTAACTCAAAGTTAACTCTTGAATTATTCTTGAAGTACTAATTCAAGAATTCTTGAATTATTCAAAATCAACCAACAAGCTTTATTAAATACCTGATATTTATCTGTTATAAATTATGATATAGTGTCAAACAATTCCAAAGTCGAATATAATTTTGGAACTTCACCCAAACCAAAAAAGTTTGTATAAATGGTGATGGGTCAGGTGACTGCTATAGGTAGGATTGTTTTAAGAAACAATTATAGCTACCTAGTCACTATTTATTGAGTGCTTAAAATGCAACAGGCACTATAATCATTTTTACTACCACCTGTGGGGATGCTCAGAACACCGTTGTGGGGCAGATACTATTATTTCCACTTCTGAGGTAATCCTATGAATTACCTAATGTTTCATAGCTAAAAAGTGACCTGGGACTCAAATCCTGGTCTGTCTTGCTTTAAGAACTGTGTTCCTACCCACCATGTTATATAACTAGCCTCTCCTGCCCCCCTCCCAATATTTATATAAAGTGTGAAATATCCGAAAGCTAGAGAATTAAGAACTGACAAAAACTGAGAAATTTTGGGGGGATCACTTTTTTTTGGTTTTGTATTATAGTTTAAGGAAAATATCTGGCACTTGAATTTGTTTTCACTTGTGCAAGTAAATATTAAGAAGTTTTTATGATTTTCTCAAGGATAAAGCTGTATATAATTGGTCTTTCTTCCTAAAAGAGGTACTATACCATTTTAATAACTTGTGGTTATGGCACTTTAAATTAAAAAGTCATTTTATTATTCTGTTCTTTAAAACATCTCCTGATAGAGAAACCAAGATTATCTAATAATTGTATTTTAATCACTATAACACAAAAATAACCTAGGCAGAGAGAGAAGAGGAAGAAAGAAAATTGGAGCTAAAGCAGGAAATAGCACAGGAAATCAGACTGTTGATCCTGAAGAAATCGAATATACTCAAGCTCTTATATTTGGTATATGTTTGGAATGACAGTATGAATGTGAAATTTAGAGATAATCTAAAGCTGCCTTTTAACGGTATCTCCTTCTTTGTACCCAATCTTTTAGATGACAAAAAATGAGAGTCATTAAGCTCCACAAAATTTAGTATTTTGCTTTGTGAGTCAATGCAACCTTGCCCTTAGGAAAAATTCCTTCTCTGAAGATTTGGAAGAACCAGATGAAAGAGCATATGGAACAAAGAATAATTCCTTTCTAGCCATTATAGCATAGAAAAGAGTAAAACAGTGAGAAGAGGTCAAAAACCTAACCTATTTAACACAATCCAGTGAGAAGTCAAAAACCCAATCTAGTTAACACAATCCTTGTTTTGAAAGATAGTTTATGGCAAACTGCAGCTATTTGATTCAGGCCAAAATTTTGAAAACATTATTGTTATTATTGTCTTAAATCTTATCATTTCGAATAGCTCTTAAAGGAACATGGAAGGCAAAAATCTAAACTAAACAGCTAAATAGTTACTGTGAACCAGCCTTCTAACCAACAATGCTTTAAGCACAATATCCCATTCATTTTTTTCCAAGAGAGAACTTAATGTGAGCTTTTTAATTGTATAATAAGCTTTACATGTCAAATCTGACTATAAACGTAAATGAAGATTTATTACTTGGGATCAATCTCTAGAGCAGAAGTGTAAGGAGAAGCAGTAAAATAAACTAGGACTGAAAGATGGAGGTTATTTTTAAAATACTAGAAATCAATGCAGTAAAGCACCCAAAACACTTTTACAAAAGGAGCCATTAGAAAACTTGAAACCAGAAAATGACATCATCACACTTGATATTTGAAAAAGATCACTCTAGCTGCTGGGTGAAGAATCAATTATGGCGGGAGAGTGGAAGGTTGAAGGCTAGCTGGAAGTCCATCACAGTGGTCCTCAAGAGAAGATGGTGGCTGAGACTGGAGCAGTGGTGACTGATGGGGTTAGATTTCAGATGTTTGAAGATTGATAAGACTTGTGAAAAATCAAGAATTACTAGTCAATTACTAGGCAATTGGTGAAGAGTACTGCCACTTACTAAAATGGGAAACACTCAGGAAGATTTAGTCTTAAGGAGTGAAATCAAGAATTGCGTTTGGATCTGTTAAGTTTGAGATACCTATTAAACTTTGATGAGGAGATGAGGTGTTGGAAATAAATGCCTGGAGTTGGAGGAAGGTCAGAGCTGGAGATAAATATTTGGAAGTCAGTAACATATAGATGGCCTTTAAGTTGATAGGACTAGATAAGCTCACTTAGGGAGAGTGAACAGAAAAAGAGAAGAGAGCTGGGATCTCTAGCATTCAGAGGCCAGTCAAGCAGAGACTAATGAGCAGGAGAGACTGAGAAAAAATTGGCAGGGAGGCAGGAGGAAAATCAGGAAAGCTGTTTTTACAGGAAGACATGATCAACAGAATGGAATACTGCTGAGGTCATATAAGAGAGGAACAGAAAGATGACCACTGGACTTGGTAACAAGAAACCTAGTCAGGTGCAACTTCAGGAGTGTCATGGAGACAACCCAATTGGAGTGTCCTGAACAGAGGGTTGGAGGTGAAGAGGCAGACAATGCTTCTCAGATCCTCAAATATAATCATTTTCTTTTATATGTCCCCCTTGAATAAAGACTTTATTGCTTTTTTTTTTTTCCATATGTTTGCACTTTCTTGACAGCAGGGACTGTCTATGACTTATTCAGCTTCCTATCTCCAGTGTATAGTTCTATGCTTAGCACATGTCCGAAGATTAATAAATGTTTACTAAATGAATATTGATACTTTTAATTCTGACTTCTACCTTATCTTAATCTTTTATTACAGAAAAAAAAAAACATTTTAAGATACTCAGCTGAGTTTTTATTACATGGACATGTAATAAAAATACATATTGGTTCTCTGAGGCATCAATGGTTTCCAATACTGGAAATCAAAAGCAATACTTACAGTAAATGCTATTTTAAAATTTGCCAACACAAGTTTCTAGGTAAGCATATTTAGATCCTAAAGTATTTCAGTGAATCTTATTAGAAAGTTCAAGCCTGGCTCCACCCTGAATCAGCTCACAGTGGTCAGTGAAATAGTCTTCTAGCCAAGGTTATCTCATGGATCATGAACCAAGCACTCATAACTAGTCCATGACAATGTATATATATGACAAAAGCATTATGTACTCATAATTTTTTGTTTTGCTTTTCACAATGAAACTGTCAAACAAAAAAGAAAGAGGAAAATCAAAACACTAAAACAGAAATGGAAGTAGTCTGGAAGAAGTGAAAAAAATCGACCCTTTCAGGGCCTTTTTAGAAATCATATCAAAATGATGCTTGAAATTCATCCAGGCACAGTAAGAGTTACTTAACATTTCAATAATCATCAGGGACAGAAACCACAGGTCTCGTTTTCACATTAAAATCAAATTCGATTTTCATATTATCTGTGTTCTATGATGGTCTTAAGTGCAATTTATAGGGATTATTGAATAAAGGATGTCCATAAAATACAAAACTTTAAAAATCTCTGCTCAAAACCAAAATTTCTTCTACCTAATAATTTCAACTTCCCTCAATATCAAATTCCCAAATTTCCATCCAAATGTAAAAGACTTTGTATGAGACATGTAAGCAATATAGCTTTGTTTTAGTCTAGCCTCAGACCCCTAAATATAATTCTCAAATATAAAACATCTTATGAAAACTAAGTGATTACAGACAAGACAGAGTGAATGTTCACTAAAATGGTATTCATCATCTTTATCTCTCCCACCCCTACCTCACTCTTCCAACTGCTTCTGATTTCCCTTTTTCTACTAAGGATATTCTTAGTGCCGATGGCTAGAAATCTTGATTCAATCCTATTCCTTTAAAACTTGTTAAATTCTATAGACTTTATTCATCTCTAATGCCTCCCATAAGCATCCTCAAATCATCTCTAGCCTGAACCACATACTTTTTCATAATTTGTCTACTTCTTTCCAGATTTATATCCAAGCATGTTAAGAGTATACAGCAAAGCCAGAATAATCCAAAAGCAAATCACCTTAAACTTCTACCCAGTGTCTCCCCAGAACTGATGGACTAAAATAAAATGCAACCTGCTCCTATCCACCTTTACTCTCTTAAATCCAACTATATTTTTCCCTTGCACTACAGATTAAGTGGAACAGGGACCTTCTTTACAATTCTCAGGGCCTGCCCTAGCTTTTCTACTGCTGTCCTTTACTCCACTGTGGCATTCCTTCTGCTGGAAAGTGGTCCCTTATCCAGTCGCTGCCTGCTAAAATCCTTTAGGACCCCAGGATGTTTTTCAGGCCAATTAGATATAGGATCCCCAATAAGAAAAGAAACTTACAGCATTTGCCTAACAATCTCGTACTATGAAACTAGTAGCCAAATGCTCTGACTATAGAGTCCAATTTGAGGTGCTAATTAGATTCATAAATCTTTGAGGAGTATACAGCCTAATTAACAAGATTCTCTCTTCTTATAACCTATATTATACTGCCAGCCATGGAAATACTAGGTTTAGCCTTTGCTGGCAAAGTATTAATGGTGGCCCTTAAACTAGTTCTTCCTAAAGATTTAACATGGCTTTTAAGAGCCATATTCCCACAACAGAAATTACAGATAGGCAAATGAACTGGAAGGGAGGGAGGGAAAGAAAAGGACAGAGCAATTCTTCCTGGTAAATCAGACCTGAATTATGTTATGTTTCTCAGCTTCAATTTGGCTATGAAGACATGGCCATTGATTTACTGTACTCTACTCCTGACCTTTTTATCTAGATTTTTGCTTAAGTCATGGGAAATGTCGTATGGAGCTGAGGTATGCAGGAGTCAAATATGGCATTATACACATGCATGAATGTTTTCTTTATTCTAAAACTTAGCTCATCCTAAATGCAGAAATGCCCATAATAGCACATTTTAGGAACATCTTCTCAAATACTCCAAATACATTTAGCCCAACCTGGCAAATAAGTGTGCTGAACTATGGTGCCAAGGCTTCTGAACCACTCTGTGGTCACCATGAATTGTTAAAATGACCCAGCATTGGTTTAGATGAAATTCTCATTTTTTTTACAAGTTTAAATGGAGCAAAAGGAAAGGTTTGGATCTGTTGATTGTCCTCCGGTAAGCTTTCCTGTAAATCATTCCAAGAATTCTACGCCCCTTTCCTTTTAAAATCTTTTCTTGAACATGTTCCAGTCTTTCACATATGTTCTTTCTTTCTCCACCCAATTCTGGTGCCAAGATTCCCCGTCTATCATTTTAGGCAATCTGGCTTCTGCTTTTCACTGGGAGGAGCACCCTCCTTTGCGCTGAGCACTTGATCATTTGAATAAACTTTTCAAACACACTGCAACATGGGGTACAAACTTGACTTTACTTGATTAAAAGCATTTTAAGATCAAGTTCAGCCTGAAGATATGTGTAAGTGAAAAGTCAGTAATATTAACATATTTAAATTAAACCTGGCTACATTTAAAAAGTACAATAAAAGGAATGCGCTAATGCAAACCTCATTGTTTTACTTAATAAACATGTCCACTGGCAGTGGCAGCTTTGTGCTGGCAGGTCTGGATGCTTGAGTGGTGCCTTCAGGAGAACAAGGTCTTCTGTAGTTATTTATAAGGTAGATTATTGAACACACACACAATTGTTTGAGGGCAGGCAGAAAAAGTAAGAGATAAGGACAAGGTATGAGTCTTTTCTGTATCTTAAACCACGAGTAATCAAATTCTGAAAAGTTCTCCAGACAGAATGAAAGGCTAAGGAAAGGAAATCACCTATTCTATGACCTTTGAGATGAGTATTTTAAAAGATTAAGTAACATATTAAAGGGAACTACTGTGAAGGACAATAACTTTGGAGGTTTAAATAAGACTATATGCTTTGATTAGAAATAATAGTATCTGGTAATACTGAGAGAAACGAAATTCCTCATACAAAATTAAATGTAAGTATATTTGCACAAACTTTCAAAACACTATTATTTTCTTAGAAGACACTAACCAAGGTGTCTTGGTTAATTATTATTATTATTATTATTGGCTTCTATTAAGCCAATAATGAGTGAATAAGAGACTGTGTTAACAGAATCCTTTTCAAAGGTATCTGCTTTCTGATCCTGAGACACAGAGGATGAATGGCCCAGTCTTCGCCCTCAAATGCATCTATGCAAGACTTTTTACATAATAGTTGGGTAAAAATAGTATTATTTGAGCCACCACTTTTGAAACTTTGAGTAAATGTTAAAAAATAAATAAATTGACAGGATCAGCAAAAACAATATTTCGATTGTTATTACAAATGAGTTATTCAAATATCAAAATAAAGCCAGCTATATTACTGATATTAGCTAAGATATATTTTGGAATTTTGGGTCTTAATTTTAAACATAGTTTTAGGATACATTTGGAAGAAATATGATTACAGTAATATATGTTCATTTAAAATATGTAGAGCTTGTAGAGACCACACAATCATAGACATCAATTTAGAATGATGATAAAGTTGTAATTTGTGATTTTATTTAACTTGTCCTTTCATTCAAAATAATCAATCTACAGTAAAAAAAAAGTGGATTTGTAATATATCCTAGATATCTACATTAGTATGTCTAAAATTATTCTGCAAATTATGAAAATAACATTCCAGTTAACATTTTTTAAACATTCAATCGACTTGAAACTATTTCCGTATTCAAACTAAGTGGAAAAACAACTTTTAGTAGATATTTACTCCAATTGTAACTCCCATTCCTGCATTCGCAATGTCTCTCTCCCCCACCCTAGTCCCTGTTTAGAAAAGTTCCCAAGTTAGCATTCTTCGTTTCTTCTCTAAAAATAGAAAACTTGAATAATGAAGGTCAATTAGGTTTGTCTGGTTTGTTTCCAATTAAAGATTCTGTTTTCATGAACCTTAATAATTTCACGTACTTGTTCAATTGTATCTAAATAATTTCTGTATTTTGCAGAATTTAGTTTCCTAAAATTCCTGAATTTACCTCATTGAAGCCTTTGGTCAAGTGGATTAATTTAGAAGATAAAGTCCAATGGACAAAATAATCCAGTTAAAAATAACTCTGATACTTAATTTAAGAAATTAACCTATTGAAATTTCTGGCTCTTAGAAAAATCATAAGAGGAGGAGTAATAGTTATAGCTCCGGACAAATCAAAGCCACTTGGAGGCCACTTTTCAAGCATTAAGCACCTTCCTATCTAAGCACAGAATAGTGAGAGCAGTTGTATGTGAGAAATTAAGTCATTTTTTCCCCCATAGATGACAGGCTTGACCACCAGGCACTTCTTCCCAATTAGCCAACACATAGCAACATATTTCCAAACAGCAACTACAATTTAAAGTCACAAGCTCTACTTCTGATAAGGGTGGAAGGTGTAAAATACCAAATAAGTATCCTACTGGATGATAAAAGCTCAAGCCAATGCCTACTGCTGGCAACTCGTACTGTGCAAATGGGGGAGCCCTGGTCTGACCAGGGGCACTTAGGACACATTTGTGGGAGGCTTATCTGAACACGCCAGAGGATCCTGCAGTGAGTTCCAACAGGGTCTCTCATTTCTTTTTCTCCAGTCTCTTCCTATTTTTTAACCATCTGGGGTTAAATTCTCAGCCCAGCTATTGCTTTTCCAAGCCCATTAACAAGTGTTTCTGTGGCTCGAGTGACAGTGAGGCCTGGGGACAGAAGCTGGTTAAGTCAGAAACAAGGCAGCATCTAAGGCAGTGATTTGCAAACACCAAATCAGCTTATTTTTTCCCCCTCTCTTTGCACACCACTGCTTCTACCACCAGCTTTTCAGGAGAAAAGGAATCCTAGGACCAACTCAATCTACCTGGCTCCACAATCAGAAAGGTAGAGGGACTTGGAAGTCATCTCCCTTTCCCTTCTTTGCCTGTGTACAGATCGACCAGACCCATTAATTTGTATGCACAGAGATGGAAAAGATAGTAATGATATTAATAGGCAAGAGAAGTAGTCAAAAGCAAACCCATTGACTTTGGTACCTTTGATTATTAAAAAAAAATTAAGATTCAAGAGATGAGATGGGAAAGAATTTTTATCTACTGTTTCCTAGAAGACAGTAGTATATACATGTGGAGACTTTTGGAATTAAAACACTCCAATCAATGCCAAGCATATAAACACTAAGGTGTAAAAAGCAGAAATGAAGGTAGGAAAACAAACGGCACTCCCTTCTTGGGGCCCCAGTGGTCATACAGATCAGTGAGCACTGGGGCCTCTCTGTCACCTCACTCTCCCTGGATACCATCGCTTCCCTCTGTCAACTGTACAACGTCTATCGGTCTTTCTGTAATCAACTGTACAGTTTGCCTGTTGTTCTCCCAAGGTGGCTGGTTGACCTACTGTACCCAGAGATGCCTTTCTCCACCCTCTGCCAGTCTTTCTCTGCTCCTCCGGTCTGTTTCTGACTGGAGGTTGGCAGCTTCTTGCTGGCTTCTTCCTCTCCACCCTCTGTTTTTCTTTTTACATCCTCTGACCTACCTTCTTCCCACTGTCATTCCTTCCCACATCCTCCCCTCAGAACAAGCAAGCTTATCTCTCCATCTTGCAGGGCTGAGTTTCACTATAGTGTCTGCCTTTATCCCTCTGCCTGCCTATCTGGCTTCCCCCAGATGGGCCCTCCCACTCCATGCTGGTGCTGATCTCCTCCCTGCAGGTGCACCTGTTTGGGAGTAGCTACTGACACACGCAGTTTTGTATTTCTTGTATCTCGTTGCATTTCTATTGCTGGGTGTTCACTGACCTTCCAGCCATATATGAGGCTCTTTTCCCCTGAGATTTCATGGTGTGTAGGAAAGTATCTTTCTCCCTGTGTATTCACTCCTCTTTCTCATCCCAAGTCTGAGTGTTTCTCATATGCTTCTCTGGTGGGTAACACAAGTGCCCTGAAGTGTACATCCATGTGTCCACTAGTTCTGAGTATCCCCTTGAGAGCATGCTCACCTCTACGAGTCTCTCCTGACATTTACACATACACTATCACATGAATCATATATTTCCCAAGCTGTACATAATTGTGTGCCTTCCCATGTGCATGTTTAGTAGGGGGCCTCTCCAAAAAAGTTCCCCTCAGCCCAAGTTCATTAACTCCTAGTGAACCAGGGTTCACACTTCTCCAGTGGCTCTGCCTCCAACTGTCTTCCTTCTATGCATTTAAAGTGCCTGGCGCTAGTGGGAGCTCAACAGATGTTAAATTTCCACTTTTATCTGAATAACTGAGTCTGCATCTGGGTGTCCCTCTGGTCCTCTGTGCCTTTTTTATGAAATCAGTTAATTGGAGCGAGTTTCCTTGGTATGATCTGGGTTATCTGTCAGGATGCTCTGTGGGTTATATCTCCTTCCAACTGTCTCTCCTCTTAGAGAAAATGTTACCCCTCCTCATATGGTATATCCCTTCCCTTATGCAATGTGTCCACTCCAGTCTCCCTCATCCACACACATTACTGCATGTCCATAAACGGCTTCTCCAGGCACCCCGGTTGCGGTGTCCCTTCTCTGTGCCCCACCCCCTCATATTTTTTCAACACGAGAACGCGTTCCTGGCTTCATACTCCAATTGCGGCGTATGTTCGTCTATATGAGCTTTCGCTGTTCTAGAGCTGTGCGTCCACGGGTCTCTCCGGAATGTGGTGCAGGGGAAGAGACCGAAGTCTCTGCCTGGGAGGCAGTATATCCTCCTCCCACCCTCGCTCCCAGTCTCTACATCCGTGGGTCCGTCCGAGACGCGGCGTCTTTCGAGTACGAGGACCCTCCGTGAATCTCTCTCCCCAGTAACCGATGTTTTGCTTTCGGGAGAACTCGGTGTGATGCTGGTTCATCTCCGGGAGCGCGAGGCGCCTGTGTTCCCGATCCCTGGGAGCGCAAGGTGTCCCCCCCTCCCTGCTCGTACGCGGAGCGTCTGTGTCCAGCCTTTGAAAATACCCGGTGTGCCCCCCATATGCGGAGTGCCCGTGTTCCTATTTCTGCGAGTACACGGAGCGCCCCGCCATACACTAAGCGCCCATGTCCCTAAGTCTCTGCGAGTACAAGGTGTGTCCCACTAAAAAACGCAGAACGCCTGTATCCCCATCTCTGCGAGTACACAAAGTGCCCCACCATACACGAAGCGCCCATGTCCCTAAGTCCCTACAAGTACAAGCTGTGTCTCGTTTGCATACGCAGAGCGCTTATGTCCCCGTGTCTGCGGCGTCCACGGTGTTTATGTGTTACCTCCAAAATGCGAACAGCCTGTGCCCGCGAGTCCTTCGGGGTTCGTTACCGGTACGCTGTATACCGCCCGCCTCCCCCATCCCCCGCCGTGGGCAGCGTGGTTATCTCACTCATCTCTCTTGTCTCCCTGGTACTTCTCTCGCTTATTGGGACAGAATAAGCCAGGAAACCCACGGCGCCGTCGGAAAGTCCCAATGTAGGACTGCGGTTGCCCCGGCCCCGCCGCCAGGGGCCGCCCGCCCGCCCGCCTCCCAACGCCTCAGCGCCCGGCTGGCCCCGGACGGCGTCGTCAGCGACCCTGCCCGGCCCTGCCTAGCCCTGCCGCCTCGGGCGCTGACCGCAGCGGCTGCGAGCCACGACTCCGCCAGCCCCGTGCTGGGTGCCAGGGACAGGAGGAGGTGCGGCGGGGCGGCGAGGGGCGCCCTCTCCCTCCCCGAGCCCGGCTGGTCGGCCGGCCAGCCCACTCACCTTGTGGCTCTGGTAGGTCTCAAGCGCTCGGATCGCCGTCTCGGTGAGCTTCACATGCAGTACGGTGATGTTGTCCTGCCCCAGGCGTCCGCACGACAGCCCATAGCGCTGCTCTTCCCGCAGGCCCGCCGCCCCCCCTGCCGCCATCTTAAACTCCCCGGGGTGCCGCCGCCGACGCCGCTCGGGCTCTAGCCTCCACTGCGGCCGCGGCTGCTCGGGCTTCTGCAGCCGCCGCCACAGCTACGGCCATCCCGCTGCTGACGTACTGTCATATACTGCGCGCAGCCAGACCTTGGGCTGCCACGGCCGCCACCCGCCCCACCCTCTCGCCCCGCGCCCCGCCCCGAGCTCGTTTCATTGGCCCCGTTTCCCCTCAGGACCGCCCTCATTGGCCGCCATCCACTCTCTCGGGGGAGGAGCCCAAAGTCGCCGGAGTTTTGCTCTCGGGACGGGACGGGACGTCCGAGAGGTGAGAGGCTGACGTCGAGGTGACGCGCCCACTTAATCACATCTTACGTCACATCTAATCTTCTTGGCTCGCCAGCCGCGATTGGCCAGGCTGGCTTGGTGGATCTTCTGCTTATTGGGTCTCCAAGTTGCCTAGTATGGTTACCTGGAGTTGGAGACCTACCCTTTGGAAGATAATAGTGGAGAGTAGGGAAGAGTCTTTTCCTGAGCTGTTGGTCCTGGGAGAGGAGAACCCTCACCCCCAAATGTGTGGCCACCAAATAAGGACTTTGTCCTCCGACGGCTGCGGAAGCTTTTGGAGATTCGTTTGTGCCAGGGAGGATGCAGTAGGTGGAGTCACTGGAGAGCTTTTCAGAACTGAGTTTAGTGCTGTTGAGCAGACAGAATTGGGGAGGACACCCTTTTTTGTCGTTTCTCCCCAACTTTGAAATTAGTGAGTCGACCCTAGATTGAGTTGTGCTAGATCGTGTGGAACATCTTAAGTACAACAGCATGCCTAAGGCTTAAAAAAAAAAATGCCTTTGGTGTGGTGGATACAGTAACTACAGAAAATTGAACTTCAGGGTCTTTCCCACGCCATGCCCGCTTGTGATGCCATAGGAACGTATTCTGTTCCTCTGGAGCTCGCCATGGGGGCAGGGTGGTGCCTTTTATGGGACTTGGAGGGCCGCTCCTGGTTGTAGTGGTATCTCCTTTTAAAAGAGTATAACTGGCCTCCACCTAAATTAAAAGAAACATCAACACCTCTCTTTCTCTGGTTCTGTCTGAGTTCTGTCCATTTCATTTGACAGCGAGGTTGGAAAACCTAGCTGGGGTTTAAGCTATTGATGTTAAGTGGGGAATATGGGGGTGTGAGGGTGTGGGGAGGCCGGGCATATTTTCCATTCCTCGCGATGCTCCGTGTGTAGGCGTGGCTAAAGGAGAGAACCTAATCAGGAGCCCTCTTGAGGCTGTGTATGGATAGACTGACAGGATTCCCGTCAGAGAGGATGGATTAACCTTGTGATCAGAAACAACCAGATGAAAACAGACTATTGAGAAGCTTGAAACTGTTGAAAGGCAGTTTTTAAAAATTACTTAAAAAAAGATTTGAGACGCTTATTGTTTCCCTCAGATTGTAAAACCTTGTTAGGTTTTACAGGGATTCCCCAGAAAAATTTATAAGCATTTTAAAATCAGTATTTCCCATTTTTTAAATTAGAAAGGGCCGTATTTTCTAAAAAGGTCCATGTGGGAGTTTTTAACACCTCCCCCCGCCACACACACTCCTGAATAAATCCCTTCCCCAGCCTACAGGTACACTACCTCTTGATTCAGACTCTCAAGCATCGTATGTGTACGATATGAATTACAGAATGAATTCTCCTTCCATAGAGTATGAGTTAAGTGGAAACACCTGTATTAAGTGCTGGTGACATCGCAGAAGAGTATTTTTTAAATTGACTTAATTTCAATCCGCTAGAATTGGCTAGCTGTTAAGATATGATTAACACTTGTTAATTTAGTTTACTAGAGTGTTAATTACCTTAAATTCATTGAGTAGAGAAATTAAGGCAATCACAAAAAAATCCAAAATATAATTTTGTACTTGAATTATTTCTTTTCTTGTGTTTGTTTTACTTTGATAGGGAAGTATTTACTTTGACATATCTAAAGCTCTAATTATTTGGCAGGGAGTGGGGGAGGAGTTTGACCAGAACAAGTCAAACCTGTATCCCACTGCTTTTCCGGTGAAGGTGGGTAAATCCCCGCCCACATGGCATCTTAACTTGGCCTTCAATTACTCAGAACTTCTGCTGACATCCAAGAGGTGGGGGAGGAGCAAGGGTGGATTTTACTGTAGTTTTCAAATGTTTGACCTGGAGCCACTTTCTAGTAATTGATTTTCTTAATTGTAGTAGAATTTTTTTCTCATGCTCTATTTTAATGGGTAACAATCTTTCCATGGGTAATAAATTATTGTAGTGAGTTATTATTTGTTTGTATTTTTCCTCTTTTGAGCTTTTTGACTCTGGAAGGAAGCAATGACCATATACAAAGGAATATGGTAATCTAATAGTGTTGCATAATGCCTACATGAATCAGATGGGCCAGTTGGGACAGTGATAAGGGTAATTCTTTTTGAGGAGGCTGTTGAAAGTTGCTCTTTGGGAAATTTGCCATTTTATGGATATTTTCTGTATCATTCAGTTTAAATAATTAACAATAATTATTGAATGCCAATTAAATGTAAAAGGCTGTGGGAGATTTAAAAATTAAACAGTATAGTCATATTTAAAGGAATTTTCTGTTTTAATATGGTGAATAAACTAACATACTCAAAGCAAAGCAAGCAGAGAATAAATGCTACTTTGGGTGATAAGCCCAA
>NW_011888792.1:13312512-13332279 GCF_000151845.1 Pteropus vampyrus
CAGGGAGTGGGGGAGGAGTTTGACCAGAACAAGTCAAACCTGTATCCCACTGCTTTTCCGGTGAAGGTGGGTAAATCCCCGCCCACATGGCATCTTAACTTGGCCTTCAATTACTCAGAACTTCTGCTGACATCCAAGAGGTGGGGGAGGAGCAAGGGTGGATTTTACTGTAGTTTTCAAATGTTTGACCTGGAGCCACTTTCTAGTAATTGATTTTCTTAATTGTAGTAGAATTTTTTTTCTCATGCTCTATTTTAATGGGTAGCAATCTTTCCATGGGTAATAAATTATTGTAGTGAGTTATTATTTGTTTGTATTTTTCCTCTTTTGAGCTTTTTGACTCTGGAAGGAAGCAATGACCATATACAAAGGAATACGGTAATCTAATAGTGTTGCATAATGCCTACATGAATCAGATGGGCCAGTTGGGACAGTGATAAGGGTAATTCTTTTTGAGGAGGCTGTTGAAAGTTGCTTTTTGGGAAATTTGCCATTTTATGGATATTTTCTGTATCATTCAGTTTAAATAATTAACAATAATTATCGAATGTCAATTAAATGTAAAAGGCTGTGGGAGATTTAAAAATTAAACAGTATAGTCATGTTTAAAGGAATTTTCTGTTTTAATATGGTGAATAAACTAACATACTCAAAGCAAAGCAAGCAGAGAATAAATGCTACTTTGGGTGATAAGCCCAAAAATTCAAAGAAAGGAGAAATCCAGAGAAGTCTTGTGGAGGTGGCAGAACTTGACCATCTACTCAAGGGCTGAGTAGATTCTAGATAAGTGGAGGTGGTATAGATTGGGAGAGCTAACTAAAAATGATCGTAATGATCATTCTAGTTGAACCCATTCATTTTATGAATGAGGAAACTGAAGACACTTAATTTAAAAGCAACCGGCTGTCAATCTTAAAAATTAAAACGATAAAGGTTATTCAAGCAGCAAATGAGTTTATTTGGGAATAGCAGAAAAATTGCCATTTGGGACATGCAAACAAACTATGGCGAACCATAGGCAAGTCTGAAGAGACAAGGGAGGTCAGCTTTTATTGGGTTCCAGGAGGAAATTGGGGAGGGTTGTTTTGAACAGGAGCTCACTGGTGGAGAAGGAGAGTTCGAGGTTGTGGCCGTTTTGTATTGGCATCAAGTAGAGAACAGTTGCTATTACTGAGGCAAGCGGAGAAGAAATCGTCCTTTTTTTTTTGCTGGTTATGTAAGCTTCCACTAATGATAGTACATGAGAGCTCTCCCTTCATGGCGTCCAAATAATTTGAATGTTTCCTTCATTCATTTTCATACTGCCTAATTTATTACAACCAGGAGAGGCAGGGTTTGAATCAGCTGTTTTAAGTGTCCTTCTAGTCACTGTATACACTGAGTAGCTATTATTTGGATTTAACAACAGGAAAAATATGTCTTACAGGGTAATTTAGTGCAAGGAAAAGTCAAAAAGGAAGTAACCTGATAGTAAAGCCTATTTTATCTCTGATGTCTACCATATGATGCTGGCAAAGGACGTGAACATCAAGGCCTTTGCTGGCCTTCAAATACCAAATCACCCCTCATTCTTGGTTGCCACATACTTAGTGACCATTTCTCACTCACCTTTGGAGCATAGGTCACCAATTCAGGTGACTTCAGGAACCATTAGGTACCCAAAATGAGTGAAGCAGGCCAGACACAATGCCATAGGGACTGAAGGAGCTGGACTGTGGTGAGCTGGGGGTATTTAAAGGGCTCAGTGGTTTTCTGGTGCAGCTGATTGTTGCTGGGTGAAGATATAGGGGCCCAGCATTGTCTAATCATATTTTTCAAGAAAAGCTGGAAATTGCAGGATTTTACATGAACTTTCTGATTTTCGTTGGCTAATGAAAAGTTTTAATAAATGTTTTGAGGACATTAAAAATCTTGGGACTGAGGTAGCCCATAGCTTTCTGGTTTTCAACCTCTGCTTTAGTAATTTCCAGTATGAAAGGCCATTTTGTCTTATACCTATCTTAATAGTTTTATGAGTTATTTCTTAAAGCTACTTATAAAAAAGTTCATACTAATGTCTTAATATAAGGCAATGGTTATGAAAAGAGGACACAGAACCCTTGAGTTATAGCAAAGAAGCTCTCTGGAAGAAGAATTTCTGGTGGAAATTCTCTCCCCTTGAAATTCTCCCTGATGCCTCCTGCCCCAATTGTGTTTGCCTCCCCACTATTGTACTGCTCTCCTATCAAGACTGCCCAGTTCTGTGCAAAAATCTCCTCCTTTCCTTGGACACAGCTAAAGTAGAAGCTTGATGGTTTTAAAAGAACTTCACTAAAGGTTTATAGGGAATAAAAGTGAAATACCTACAGAAGGGACATAAATATTTGCTGCCTAAACACAGATTTTAAGAGGAACAATTATTGTATCATGTATGATTATTTTTTACTCCACTCGGTTTAAGAAATGTCACATTGCATTATTTATCATCATCATCATCATCATCATCATCATCATCATCATCATCATTGTTAAATCTGACTCTGAGGATCCCTCATCTCACGGTGTAGTAGAACAATAAATCCACAGGTCTTACAAATGTCCCACAATACATGGGGAGGCCTCTCTGGTCTTTCTTTGTCTTTCACTCCTGGCATAATTGATTAGAAGCTCAAGAATTTCCTTTTAGGAAGGGTTTGGAACTAGGTAAATCTAAATGGAAGGAATCAGACGACCTGAATTGAAACTGGGTTTATATAGCAAACATACTGGTTTTACTTAGATTGTGTATTTATTTGGTGGTGGGATTGAGGGTGGCATACTGATGGAGATAATGAGAAGGGAGGCTGAAACCCTCTCTAACCAATACTTTGCACCAAAACATATATGATGAATGGTCTACATGATTTCCTGAAAGGTATAGCTCATCTGGAAACTTTGTTGAGACTGGCAGCATTGGGGTACCAGGTAACTTCTATCTACAGATGTGTACTTTCCTGGGGAGCTGAAAGAACAGTGGACTTGGGCTGTACCCTTCCTGGGATTGGCAGCCTCTGCCCTTTCTCAGTCTTGTGGGAAGCTATCTCAGCCCTAGATTTCTGCGTCTATACTCTCTTAGTCTCCATAGTTCTTTCTTCCTCCTCTGACATTCTGGCTCTTTTTAAAAACTGTGATCTTAGAGTAAGGAAAGTAGCACCCCCCCTCCCAATTCCTCTGATATCCCCCCACCTGCAGTTTAAATCTCTTCTTTCTTTTTAAAGTTTCTTCCCCACCTCCCCAATTACAGTTGACATACAATATTATACTGGTTTCAGGTATACAACATACTTGTTAGACATTCATATACCTGACAAAGTAATTACCCCACATCGTTATTATAATATTATTGACTATATTCCCTATGCTGTACTGTACATCCTGTGACTATTTTTACAACTGACAATTTGTACTTATCAATCCCTTTCACTCTTTTCACGCATCCCTCAAATTGCCTTCCTATCTGGGACTCTCAATTTATTCTCTGTATCTATGAGTCCAAAAGACTAATTGAAAAAGGTATATGCACCCCTATGTTCATTGCCCCATTATTACAATAGCCAAGATATGGAAGCAACCTAATTGTCTATCAATAGATGAATGGATAAAGAAAATGTGGTACATATATACAAAGGAATGTTGCTCAGCCATAAAAAACAATGAATGAAATCTTGCCATTTGTGACAACAGGGTTGGACTTCAATGGTATTATGCTAAGTGAAATAAGTCAGACAGAAAGACAAATACCATATGATTTCACTTACATATGGAATCTAAAAAACATGATAAATGAACAAACAAAACAGAAATGAACTCAGATCAAATCCCTTCTTTACTCTTGGTGAGGCTGAGTAGAAGGCTAGGTGTGCAGGGTTCTCATTCTTTTAGAGGTACAGAAAACACAAATCTGGCTTCCTAGGATGATGAAACTCTAACTTTACTAACACCTTTCTGGGCTTGTTTCCCTCTGTCCTTTGCCTTGAAGAGTGGTCTCTAGGAAGTTCTATGTCCTTTGAAAGCAGAAGACTCAGGCTCTGTTCTCCTGCACACCAAGAAAACCTTCTGTACTGGTTGAGAAAAATGTCCTATCCACAGAATTGCACAATATAGTGATCAAAGTGTCCCTTACTCCTCATGATATATATATTTCGTGGGCTTTTAAGCATAGTACAAAGTGTCCTGGAAAGTGTCAAATAAATTCTGAGAATGAGAAGGTTGGTACAGAGTGACTTCATAACATTTACTGTTTTCATACTGTTTTTTACTGAAAAGGAGCACATATGTTTCTGAATACACTGAGGATATAGGAAGACTAGGGTGTACAAAATGTCTGTTCACCTTTTCACTTTTAAAAACATTAATAGTGGGCCAAATGCCATCAGCATCAAGAACAATAAAGAACAATATTAATAATAACAGCTTATTTTTTTCAACTTTGTTATTTATTTATTTATTTTAGGTGAGGCAATCTTAACCTCACAGATTGCAAGGGCATTGTCAACTTACAACCCCTTATTCCTTATTTTTTTATTTTTTATGCCTACAGCAGCATCTGGTCTTCCTAGGTGGTCTCCCATCCAAGTACTAACCAGGCCTGACCCTGCTTAGCTTCTGAGATTAGATGGAATCAGGCCTGTTCAGGGTGGCATGGCCGTAGACAATAATACCTTATTTTTGATGGGGCTTTGCAGTTTAAATAGCAATTAAATTACATTATCTCTTTTTTGAATTTTCTCTCTACTCTGAGGTAGCCATTGTTTTATGCTCATTTTATCTTTCAGGTAAATAAGGCTCAGAGAGATTGTGTATCACCTAGTTGGTAAGTGACAGAACCTGGTCAGAACCCAAGATTTCCTTTTACGAATCTAGCACTTCTATCTTTGAACATGGTTCTAAGTTCTGAGGAGTTATCCCGAATGTGTCAAGTTGTCACAGTAAAATTAATAAAGAGGAAATTGTTGGTTCTACTTTTAGGGGCAGGTTGGCTGTTGGTTTTGTTGTTGGTCTTAAAAACAAGACTTAAGTCATTTGAATCACTCCCTCTACACAAACGCCAAATATGCGATTAAATAGTAAAAAGGCAAATAAAATGATCCATTCAGCATTGGTTTATTATAGTTATCATATTGACTTTAATGAAAGTTATGGAAGCTAATCTATTTTTATGTGTGGCATAATTTGTGATATAGTAGAACACTCGGTACAACAAAAATATACGCAGTCATAGATGTCCATTTGAAAATGTTCATAATTTTAAATTAAAATTGTTTACAGTTGTTATAGCTTTGTTTTTATTTTATGTTGTTCATATTTATGATTTCTTTGATTATGAATCTGGTCAAAGCACAGTCTTTAATAATATCACTTGTTCCTATAGGAAAATATCACTTAAATTATAACACGGTTTCTAGAACATATAATGGCAAAAAGTAGAGAATATATGTATCATACATGTGAACCCAGAAGACTTTTCTGTTTTTATTTAGAGAATTAGAATTATAGTCACCCTGATACCATTTTGTTTTCAGTTGGCCATTTACTCAAGTATCATCTTTGATCTTTTGATCTGTTATGGCCAGTTTGGGAGCTTTTGTTGTTGCTTTGGATTTGGGAATTTAAGAACCAACATGACCCTTACAAGTTAGAATATTTACATAATTAGGAACATGACGGTATAGTCTAATAGGAAATGTAAGATATGAGGATAAGAGATATTAGATGAGAAGTATTGTACAGGCACTAATTCAGAGATGTAGACGTTCCAGATCAGCTCAGGGCATTGGGAAAATTTTCGTGAAAGAATTAGCATCGGAACGTCAAAGGTTTGTAGCTGTGATAATGGGAGTACTGAAACGTTCTAAGTTTAGGGATCTTATAAGTAGTTGTTTGCTATTATAAGGCATTTTGGGGAAAAGACAGTAATCTGGCACATGGGAGCACATGAAGGTAGTTGTGACTGATGGAGCCAGAAAAATGGGTCAGAGACAAATTGTGAAGAGAGCTTTCAATATTGGGTTAAGAGGTATGGACTTTTCTCTGTGAACAATGGGGGAGCCTTTGGAGGCCTCTGACCAGGAAGTGGCATAATCTAATCCATATGTTAGGACTGTCCAGGTGATAGCAGTATGTGTAATGGATTGGAGTGAGGATGGGCAGGGGTGTACTGGAAAAAAGGAAGCTAAGTTAAGAGGCAAAAGATAATAAGGCCTGTGCTTGGGTATTGATGATGGGATTGGAAAAGAGGAGGCGGACATGAAAGGCTCTGCAAAGGTAGAGTTGACTGATATGACAGCTTTGTTTGGGTATGAAAGGTAAGTGAGCAGGAGGAACCCAAAATTACTAGCTTCAAGTTTGTTTTACTAGAAGATCGTACTGATATGAAAAGAAATAAAGAAATCAGGAGAAGGAGCTGGTTAGAAGTAGTGGTAGAATTTTTAGTGAAAATGTTTGGCAGGCATTTGAAAATGTGGATCTTAGGCCTCATAGTCAATCCCATTGAGATAATAGTAGGAGTCATGGAATTAGACAGGTTTTCTAAGGGAGATGATGAGGAAAGGAGGAGAAGGGAAAATACTAGGGAGTATTCCCAAACCATGCCCTCTATAAGGCTATACACCTCCTTCCTATTTAAAATCATGGCTATGGTAGGCCACACCACTGACAGGGGTATCTAATGCCTGGAGAGAGTGTGTGTGTGTGTGTGTGTGTCTTCCTGTATATATTTCCAAAGCTTCCTGTATATACTTCCCAGTAGTAACATGATGTTCAGTCACTTGCATTCAAATGTGTGTTTCGTAGTGGAAGAAAAAGTGGGTAAATTAATAGCTGTCCCTTAGGCACTGCACTTATTCAGTGCACTCATGGAGGTGTGTTGATTTGCACACTTCATTGGGTATGTTATGACAGAAAGTAGGTATTGCGGGCAGTAGTGGGGAGCCTGAAGGCACTTTGATCTGAAATGTAAAGGTAACAAGATTACTGGGAAGAGAATAAGCAGGGAGACCAATGATCAGAAGGCTTTATATCATTTGGGAGTTTGAAATAAGGCACTGTCAGTGGAAATAATGAACAGTGTGAAGCTTAAGTGATTATTTGCAAAAAGTATTTAAGAGTAAGAGATCATTGCTGTTGATAGTAGTCACATACTGAATAAAATTTGCTGGGCATATGTTGAATATTGCCCATCCTAAATAGCTTAAAATTTCAGTTCAATCCTAGGGAATATTATGCAACTGTAAAAGGAAAGGAATTCATTTATCTCCAAAGGCTGATACTATTGCATAGTATTTAAAGTGGTAATGCCCCCTTCAAATTGCTATAGGAAATGAATTTTAAAGGTCGCTAACAATGTGTTTGATAATCTGTAATCTGATCTCAGAAGCAGGGCCATTAACTGAAAATACACAGAACTGCTCTCTGTTTCTGGTTCCATTCCTCTAATCCTTGCTTTGAATAAATCACTTTTCCTATGCATAAAATGCTTTTAGGTAATTTGAATACTATAATTATTTGAATTGTGATATTTCTCTTCAAAATTTCTCAAGGGCGCTAGCATAAACACTATAAAAAGTATGACTTGGTTTACTTGCAAAAGATTATTAGCCTTGTATTGCAATATAAATGTATCAAAACTATATGTTGTATACCTTAAACTTACACAATGTTATATGTCAATTATATTCAATTTTAAAAGAAAGTTGTATTAACTTCTAACAGAGATACTCATATTTCTTAAAAACAACATCAGGCCAGAAAGTTAATGATCTATTATGACTCTGACACCGTGTGAAAAAATGGTACTGGAGTCTGCACATGTATTAAACTTCAATAGTATAGAAAGCCAAACAACATGATTTAGCTTTGTCAATGTTGGTAAATACTGTATTTTGAATAGAGGAAGAGGTCTGTCCTATGTAGATTTTGACATAGTTAATATCTTTGCTTCATTTTTAGTTTCTTGAATCTTTTAAAAAATATTTCTATCTTATAGTTTTAAACTAACCTATTTTTTACATATTCACTCTAAGCATATAAAGTTGAATAGATTGGTTGAATGTTGTTTTTGGATATTTTCCAAAGTAGAAGCATGGTATTGGAAATTTACTTTAAAAATAGAAAATTTGAAGGCATATTTTTGGTTTGCAATGACAATTATCCCAGAAAGTATTCTGTAAAATATTCAAATGTTAGCTCAGAATAAACTCTTTAAAATTTATTTTTAATTTACATACAGTAAAATTTACTTTCTGTTGTATACATTTGATAAACAGAACAGTTCTTTCACCTCCTCACTCCCCCTCGCCCGCCCCCCTGCCAAAAAAAACCCATTCCTTTGTCAGACCCTATTCCCCCTACTTGTCACCTCTGGCAAGCACTGATCTGTTTTCTATCCTAATAGTTGTTGCTTTTCCAGAATGTCATATAAATGGAATCATACAGTATGTGGCCTTTTCAGTCTGGCTTCTTTCACTAAGCAAAATGCATCTGAGATTCATCAATATTGTTGCATGTATCTGTAATTTGTTCCTTTTTTATTGCTGAATAGTATTTCATCATATGGATGTTCCACAGTTCGTTTACTCATCAGTTGAAGGACATTTCCATTTATCCAGTTTTTGGTGATTCTGAATAAATCTGCTGTAAACATTCACAAATGGTTTTTATGTGAACGTAAGTCTTATCTCTTGTGGGAAATTATCTAAGTGTGGGAGTAACTGTATATAATAAGTATATATTTAATATTATAATAAACCGTCAAACTATTTTCCAAAGTGGCTGCACTGTTTTGCATTCTAGAGTTTGGATTTCTTTGCCAGCACTTCATATTGTCAAATTTTTGTTTTTTTGTTTTTAATTTTAGTCATTCTAGCGGGTGTATATTAGTATCTCATTATGGTTTTAATGTGAACTTCCCTAATGACTAATGATGTAGAGTATCTTTTTATGTTTATCTGTCATCCTTGTATCTTCTTTTCATATCTTTAATTCATTTTTAAAGTTTGGTTGTTTGTTTTCATACTGTTGAGATTTGAAATTCTTTATACAATCAGGATACAAGTTATTTGTGATTTGCGAGTATTTTTCCCCTAGTCTGAGGCTTGTTTTTTTTTAAATCCTCTTGAAGTGTCTTTTGCAGAGTAAGATATGCCTTTTTGTAGAGCAAAAAGAAGTTCTTAATTTTGATGAAGTTTAACTTATCAGTTTTGTTTAATGGATAGTGCTTTTGGTATTATAGCTAAGAACTCTTTGCCTAGCTCAAAGTCACAAACATTTTCCTATATGTTTTGTCTAAACCTTTTACAGTTTTACATTTACATTTACGTCTGTGGCCTACTTTGAGTCGATTTTTGTATAGAGTGTGAGATGTGTCTAGATTCATTTTTTTGCTTATAGATTTGCCCCATTTGTTAAAAAGATAATCTTTTGTCTATTGAATTGCCTTTAAACCTATGTCAAAAATCAATTGACCATAGCATTTATGTGGGTCTTTTTCTGGATTCTCTATTCTTTATTGATCTATGTGTCAATCTTTTCACCAATATCATATATTATCATGATTATTGTAGCTTTACAGTAAAATTAACTTTAAACATCTCTGCTAGAAAGAAACAAGTTCTCTATAGCACTCTAGTCAATGCCCTTATCAGCCTTCTTATCCAAGCAAATGTATTATTTCTCAACAATTTTAATGTTTTCTGTCTTCATTCAGTGTTTATATTGATTATAACTTAGAATGGACTATAGCCTTACTTCTTATATCTCTTCCCTGAATGAAAAAAGGAACCCTGTGAACTATGGCATTGAGCTTTCTCTGCATCAAAGTCAAAATGCAAAAATTTGCAAAAGAATCATTTTCTAAGCTAATATCTGTAGAAGTTCCCTTGAAAAGGCTTCCCCTTTCTCTTATATAGTTCCCACCACCTTTCAGCTGAGCTGCTGGACAGTTGTGACACTCTTTCACCCCATTGACAACATAGGTTCCTGTCTTATTAGGGTGGCAGTGTGTGGAAACCAGCTGTTATGATTCTATTCCATTAAGATTGTGCCTTGGGAAGGACGCTATACAGCCAGCTGAATGGGTTTGATTGGAGAATCTTCTTATGAAAGAAGTGATTCTAGTGCCTAGCAATGACTTTTATTTTTAACAGGTACATCATTCAGGTTTGGTGAGTCAGTAGATAGATAAATGTTGTTGCATCAGTATTGTACTGTATTCTACTGAAAACAACAGCATGAAACTGCATAGAGGAAATGTCTGCATACAATCTTTACTAGTGTACAAGTTTTCAGGCTCTCAAAGGTAAAGTATTCCTGCCAAGATATGACTTGGTACATTTTGGATTTGGTGAAAGAAGTCTCAAGCACGTGAGAAGGCAGCCTTACCTCACTTATCTTGAGGTCGCTGGCCTTTCTCTTGGATTGCTGAAGCCAATTTTACTGCCCCCTCCCTTTTTTTTGTTATTTTGTTAGCTCAAATAGACTTATGAATATTATTCAAAGCAAAATATTTTTTAGGAGTTTGAAGAAGTTTGCAGCCATCAGGACAAGTTTTTGTGCCAATCAGTCCATAAATACATGGAAAAGAACAATAGAAGAAAAATGAATTTTAAAATATTGGTAAAGGAAAAGTGTACTGGTTTTTATGAGTTACCCCAAATTAACATCGTCCTTATTTTAGAGAAGACAAGAGAGCATAATGATGAAGGAGAAAGACAGTGATTAAGTTCAGGACATACTGATCATGATACTAGTTGCATACATGGTGGGAGCAAAGGGAGCCTATCACTAGCAGCCTTGTACAGGGTGGGCCAGATTTCTGTAGTCATGTATGTAGCATCTTTGCTACATGCTGAATCACACCCCTGAATATGAGAAAGTCAATTGTGGCTGGAATATTTCTAACACTAAGGAGTGTTGGTTTCCTATAGCCAATTAAAGTTGTGTTAGAAGTTCAACATTTTATAACACTTGGTAGTAAAAAGTAATTTTTTGCTTTGAATTGGTGATGCCCTAGGGCAGAGGTTCTCAAACTTTTAAGTACATAAGATTCCCCTGGGAAGCTTGTTAAAGTTTAGGTCCCTGGGCCTCAGCCATCAAAGGTTTGGATTTAGTAAGTCTAGTGAGTGGCCAAGAATCTGCATTTTAACAATAACCTCACTCTATTTGGCACCCTTGGTCATCTCTTAACTCAGTTGCTAAATTCTCCTAACAAAAACTATTGTCTCTCAACTGAATTTTTAAAATACTATTTCACTTAGCGCAAGTAGATGTTATGAAATCTAATGATTGAGCTTCAGAGTTCCAAAGAGGTTAGCAATAAGTAGTTTAGATTCCCTAGGTGTGAACTAATATATATATGCAATGAACAGTTTACAGAGACTTACGTTAGATTTCTTTCAATTAGAGGTTACACAATTTCAATTTCCAGGTCATCTGTGCATCCACAGATGGTATTAGATAAGGGAGGTAGACCAGGCATAGATACCCAGGGAATTTCGTGAGGTTCTTGAAAATCATTTATAGCTTACTGTGCCCTTAATGATGTTACTCAGGATCCCATTAAGTTAGCTGTGAATATAGTAATTGGTCCTTTGACAATAGCCGAGGGGGTATCAATCCTGTGGCTCCACCCTATTCTGGTCATGTTGGAAATAAGATAGAAATTATTGCCTGTAATCTTCAAGGGCACTTTCCTTTCTGAGGACAAGGCACCTGCACTCCAAAGATTTCTTAAAACACAGCAGGAGTCCCTAGAGAGTCCTCCTCTAATTCAGGCAGGTACTTATGACCTACTTTTAAAAGTAATTTGAAAATCCCATCAAATACAAGTAATCAAATCCAGATTCTCTACCAGGTATTCTGTAGACCTAGCATTGCATTATTTCCATCTGCCCACACCAATAGTTTAAATATGTTTTGAACAGGGTTTTTACCTTCCTCTTGTTGATAAGTAAGATCGAGCATTTCTAGTTTCTGGATTCAAAGCAACTGCACAATTGAATATGATAGGATATAAATTGGGTCTTCCTGTAGGTAACAAAGAGAGTTAAGATTAACAGATCTGATGTTCAAATTCAGATAAAGTTTTGCGGCTTGCAGGATTAGAACACTGAAGTCAGAATTATTTTTCCCTCTTTGGAATCTGTGCTTGTGGTTCACGTATGTACCTTATGAAACTTTTCTAACTTTTCAAAGCAAAACTTTGACAAGGTAAAATGATTTGCAGAATCTTCCAGAGTTGGAAGGTACTTTAAAGAACATCCAATCCCATCACTCACCTAATTTTTAAATCTCATCTTGCTTCTACTTTAACTCTCCCACTTAATTGTCAGCTTATTAAGGAAGTTTCTGTCTTACTCATGCATTTTTTATCACCATGAGATTCTATTAATAATCAAATTCAGCTTCTTGGGGAAGAAAGCTTCATTTTGCACAGTTGACTGTGGATAAAAAAAGGGGATCTATGGAAAGTAACCTCACAGGGGTGATCTGATTATAAATTCCTGACTGGGCAGGTCATGGTGGGTAGTCACACCCCAGGCATATAACTTCGTTAGTAAAAGGTTTATCTTTGCCTTAATCAAGTCCTGTCCATTATTTCTGTGCATTGCTGTTAACACACCTTTGAAATACCCTTTTTCAGACCACTCTTTCTAAAGCTTAACCATACTCATAGGAGCATGTAATCTTTACCTTGTAATTCTATTCCCTCCTTGCTTTCTTCTACCATCATATAATCTTCCTTATGTTCCACCTTAATTTCAAATGCATAAAAGAAACTGCAAAACTTATTCTTCAGAGCATTTGAGATCTTGCTCCCCAGCATGTGTCATCAGTTTGTCTCAAATAAACTCATGAAAATTCTTTACAGGTTTGGATGTTTCTTTTGCTGGCATGACCTAAAGATTGATGAATATAATCATTAAATTGAAAGATGTATCTTTTCATTCCCTATTTTCTAGTTGTATGGGTTTGGCAGCCACATTTTCTTAATTTAGACCCTTTTCCTGTCATTTATTAGTTGTGTGACCCTGGGCAAGTTATTTAACCTCTCTGTACATTAGTTTTGATTTCTGTAAAATGGCGTTCAACAAATGATAGCATGATCCTAATCATCACCAGCCAGACCATACCGTTTGAATTTTAATCATTTTAGGATATCTTTTACAAGATTTCTATCATCTCTCCTATTTGTACTGGTGCCTTCAGCTCTCCCTAAAATCAACCTTTATTTTCTGCATTTATTCATTTCTGGCTATATTTGCCCAGTAGAATTATGCAGTATCAAGAATTCTATGGCAGTATTCCAGGCCCTGGGAAGATGGTCTGAAGGTTTAAGAGATTGTATAGCATAACACAAGGTGTGATGCAGCCATGGTGTGATCCTGGATCTGTTGCTTACTTTAATTTGCCTCAATTCCTTACAAGTAAATGGAGATAATATTGGTACCTATGTCAAGAAGTTTATTTAGTATTAAATGATTTAACATAGGTAAAAGTATTCAGAACGGTGAGTAGTACATAAAATGGATACCATGCCCAAGCCCCACTCCGAGATCCTGATTAAATTGATCTGGGGTGGAGCTCAGGCTTCTGTATATTTTAAAAATTCTCTAGGTGACTCTAATGTGCAGTAAGGATTGAGACCCACTAGACTAAATGATTCTCAAAATTTAGCCTAATTAGCAGTGGCACATGCATACATGATTATGCTTCTGGTCCTTTCATTTTATAGTTTTAAGTTCTGTCTAGAAAATACTGTGGGAAGACGAGTTATTTGAAAGCTCTTGAAAGCATGAAAAATTAAGTTACAATTATTTAGTATCTACATACTGGGCATACTTTATTATGGTAGATTCTTCATGATTCTAACTAAGTCAAGGAATTTTTCAATTGAAAATATAAGGAGTTTTAAGGCTGTTTCAATTCACTGTCCTACAATATAATATGGAAAAATACCTTAAAAAAAAACTACATGATTCAGTTAAGAGAGACAGGATATGTATGCTCATGTAGAGAAGAAAAGTAAATTAATTGAGCATATAGAGTCTGATGTGTTGTAATGAATTAGGTTATCAGGTGGTGACTTAATTAGGCTACTGAATGAATTAACACCACGTAAATGTGGCAAGTTCAAACTTAGCTTCATCATTCCTGTCAATAAATTGGTGGCAGTATGCAAAAGTTCAAATTCCATTTCTGAAAAAAATTCAAGTAGTTTGTATGAAAGAATAATGAGTATCAGAGGCATTAGGGCTCTATCGTGTAATGCTGTTAATGTTCACTGCAGACATACTGAGAAAGTATGGAGAAAGGGAAGAAAACTAAAATCACCTATATGCCATACCCTAAAACTACCACTGCTAAGAACTTTATATATCAGCTCCTCTTGGCCACAATTATATGCATTAGTGAAATAAAAATTGGGGTTATAGTACAGATAAAATTTTGTATTTATCTTGTTAAACAAACTTACTTAGAGCACCTTACAAGACACCTTTCGCTTTCTCCTCAGTTATACATGAGATATGCTAAATATTAATAAGTTCAAGATAAAGGGTATAAGTAAAAGGAAGATTGACATTACTCAGGGTAGAGAAACAAGATAATGAAGAATAAATGTATGTTATTTTTTAATATCATCTTTTAAATTCATTAATAAATTATGGGAAAGCGTTGAAAAAAGCAGGGATTTAAAAATTATTTATGGCAAAAGTGTAGGATCTCAAAAATGCTTCAGAGAAAATTGGTTTAAGTTCACTAGTAATATTTTAGGGAATGGCTCAAAGAGTAATTGTTTCATGAATGGCTTAAATAAGAACTAAACATATAGGAATATAAATATAGTCCCTAAAACCTTAAAACCTTTCTCTCTCTTTCTTCCCTGACTTATTTCAAAGTCCTACTTTTTTTCTATATTCTGCCACTCAAGAATTTTCAATTTTAAAAGTGGAAAAAGAGTTACTGCTGATTATATCTACTTTTTTAATTTTTAGAAAATATGGAAGTACAACTGGGTACTCGTAGGTATGAACACAAAGAATTGGAGATCTCTGTAGATCTTGGTGTAGATGTTACAATTCTTGGTGTAGATGTTACAATTCTTGGTGTAGGCTTCTATTTTCCATGGCGGAAAGTCTCCTTTAAAGAGGGCAAGCAAACCTTATGTTGCTGAAGAATTCCTAGAGCCGTCTTGTAATGGTACCCATTAGAGTTCACCAAAGGGCCCATGTACTTGCCATGTAGGTGTTAGAAGTTCATCTTTTGATTCCCAATGGCCTCTGCATCACTGACCACATAATTTGCCAGGCTAAGTACAAAATGAAAATGTAGAGCCCCTTGTTCAAAGAGCAAGAAAATTATAAAGCATTTTCCTTTCTTCCACAGTCTTTCTCTCAATCCATAATGGTGTTTTATTTGCTGTTTAACATTTTGTGTACTCGGGCGTGGGGACACTTACTTGCAAATGCAGATTCTCACAGGGCCCCATCTTGTGACTAAGCCACTCACTGGCTGCTGGGTTCCCCCTTCTACCGCCACCAGACAGACTCATGTCCTGGCAGTAGGTGGAGAAGTCATTGCCAGGCACCTTCCCTTTCCATAGGCCACCGTTCATGGGAACCCACAGTGGTTGGAGATCTTCCGAGGGTAGTGCAACCTCCATGCCAGAATGTGCTAGGTTCTTGGATTGGAAGTAGGTAAGAGGCTCTCTTCCACCCACCAGTCACCTGTGCACACTCCATGGTGCTCCCTGTCCAGGATGGGGATGGCTGCTGCCACGCCTAGCCCCGAGATGTCTGATGAGCAGCAGCATCCCTTCCATCAGTGCCCAGACCTCTGCTGGGGCTGGAGGTCAGCAGCAATCATTGAATGAGGACCAGGAATGGGAAAGTTGAGAGGTCTCAAAGCGCCAAGGCAACTGAGACCCCGTTCCAGCGAGGCAGAGAAGTAGGCTGGCCGATAAGCCGAGGCTCCAAACTCCTACTGCATGCTCTATTGCCTCACAGATCTTCACTTACAAAACAGAAAGGCACAGATAAAATTAAGAATTCCAAGACAGTATTAAACCTCATGAGGGGAGGAGTGTCTTTTGGACCAGTATCCAGTGTGACTGAACTGGTTGGATACTAATAAATCAGGCTCTGGACCTCCAAAATAACCTTTCTGACATGAAAATGAAGAAACTATTTTTTGAAAGAATGAGAAATACTCGAATATCACTTTTGCTTCTTGTATAACAATGCTTCTGAACTTTAATATGCATATGAATCTCTGAGGTTCTTGTTAACATGCAGATTCTAATTTAATAGATCTGGGATGGGGCCTGAAATTCTGTCGTCCTATCAAGTTCCCAGCTGATGTCAAAGCTGGTCTGGGAAATACCCTTCCACTCACATCCACCTCCCCGCTCCCCCTCAAAAGACCACCTTTTATTCGGAAATAATTTCAGACTCACAAGAAGTTGCAAAAATAGTACATAGACTCTTATATACCCTTTAGTCCCTAATGGTGACATCTTATATGTAATACAATACAATGTGTAATATGACTATAATATACTATTAAATCCAGGAAACAAATGTTGGTACAATATTGTTAACTAGACTATAGACTTTGCATCATTTTTTACCTGTACACATTTCTGTGTGTATGTGTGTGTATATAGTTATATGTAATTTCATTCCCTGTATATATTTGAGTAACTACCACCATAATCAAGATATGTAACTGCTCTATCACCACAGAGGAACTTTCCCATGCTACCCCTTTAATTCATGCCCCCCTAAGGATGTATATAATACATCGATAATTTTCAATAATTCATACAAAGCAGTGCCTGTTCTTTTCGCACAGTCAGAATTATTTCTAGAACCATGGCCTTGGCAGTTTTAAGTGCTCTAAAGCAATGAGGTGATATGAAGCTTGAGGGGCAAAAATAACACTGGTCATTGGAAGGAAATGCAAAATTCCTTGTTCTAGTGTCATCCATTCATCCTTGAGTGTACCTTGCATGACCAAAGTCAAATGCAAATTTTGGAGAATCATTTTACTTAAAAGAGCCACGCTGGAAATTAAGAATGAGATATACCTAGTAGATCTCCAGGACTCAGTATGGAAATTGGTAAATATTAATCGATGATGATGAAATAAGATGCTTATCATCATAATGTTCAGAGGGCCTGCTAATTGCTTTATCTGTGCATCAGACAGCCTCTAACCCTCACACATATAATAAAACTTCTTACCTAAGAAATGCCCTATACAAAGGCAATGTATATCAGAATTTTGGTAAATATGACTCATAATTCAGCCTCTCTCAAGACTATGCATACCTCTCTTTGTATTTTGGTGGTATAGCCTAGTAATTAAGCATTTACCAATTATGTGACTTGGCTAAGTGACTTAACATCTCTATGTCCCAGTTTCCTTATTATCTGTAAGTTGGAGATGATTATAGGACCTAACTAATACAGTTATAGAACAGTGTCTTCCAGAGGTAAATGCTCAGTATTGATTAATAGTATCATTAATACTAGGACTGGCCTTGGGTGCCTTCTACTAAAAATTGCCCCAAGTTTTGCTTCTTCTTTATATTCAAACTGCTGAACTCAACAACTTTTATATTGACCATGTATAGATTTTTAAGAATAAAGGTTGTTTTAAATGTAACCCTTCATTGTACAGACTAAGGTCAAGCACATAGGCTCTGGGTTCAAGTTCTAGCCTTTACTAATCACAGACTAATTCTAGAACTTGGGCAAAGAACTTCCCTAAGTCATAGTTTCCTTATCCATGGTCAGGGGGACAGTAACAGTACTTAATTCATAAACTCATAAGGATTAAATGAAATAATTCACGTAAAGTGCTTGGCATATAATTAATACTTTATTGGTATTAGCTGTTATTTTTTTTATTGATTCTTGGTTTTCCCAGTAAGTGTAGATAGCCCATGGAGTTCCAGAGGTACTTGGGAGAAGTGACATTAAACTAAATATAAAAAGAGTATCTCTCCAGCCCCGTGGCTGGTCACACCTCAAGGACAGAGGAGTTGGAGCTCCTAAAATGTAGATTCCTAGGTGCTACAAAGACTTTTAACTATCTCCCAATATCTATCCTGGTAGTAGCTGAACCCTGCCCCTTGCCAGTTTTAGGAGAGCACATGGACTGTAGAGCCAGAAACCACATGTTCCCTGTCTGCCTTATAACAGGCAGGGCCATGTTTTCTGCCAGTGGAATGTGCACAACTTCTGTGCTTTCTGGCACATTGCTTGCCCTCTACTTCCTTGCTTTCTCCTTCCCTCTGCTAAGAATGTGATAGCCCCAGTGGACTTGGTAGGGGACCACCTTGTACCATGCAAGCAAGGCCACATCCTGCAGATTGGCAGAACAAATAGACAGCATTAATTTGATTCCCTGGATAACTTTACAGAGTAGAGCTGCCTTCTCTACATTGGCCTGCCTGCCTTTGTAATACTGGACTGTTACATAAGATGGAAATAAACTTGTGTCTTGTTGGTGCCACTATATTTTGGAGTCTCTTGGTTATAGCAGTTTAGACTATATCCTAACTAATTTATCAGGCCCATCTCCAAAGATGTTGAATACTAGAAAATATGCATTTTAATAAGACCCTCCAGTAACTGTGATGCCAGCCGTATAGGGACTATATTTTGAAAACCAATATACTCTAAAGTTGTCTCCTTGCCTCTTAGCAAAATAAAAGTTTTGAAAGGGGTCTAGTATATAGAAGATGGGAACATCTCTTGTTAAAATTTTATTGTATTAGAACTGAAATTTTTTCAAGAATTCTGAAATAGTTAACATGCTACCTCATTTTACATTAGTAGTAGGGCTTCTTTTTAAGTTAAAAATAATTGATTTCTGAAGATGAAGGCCCAAGATGTTCTTTACAACATTATTCATAATGACCAAAAAGAGCGAAAATAATTTGGTTACTTATCAGGCCATTTGTTCAATTTTATAACATGGAATCAAAAGGATGAGGCAATTCCATATATATAGACTAAGATACACAAGATACATTAAGCTAAAAATAAACATTGCAAATAAAAGAAGCACATACAAAAGAATACATATGGTAGGACTCCATTTATTTAAAACCTAACAACAGGAAAACTTATAGCACTTAATGATGTGTGCTTAGGCAATGATATTAAAAAGAAAAACAAGGAATCGATTAAAGGTCAGGATAGTGGAAACTTTTAAGAGGGTGGTGGAGATAGTGATTAGGAGGAATCATACGGAGAGCTTCCAAGGGGCTAGCAGCTGTTTTGGACACTTATCTATATGTATATTAGATTTCACAATAAAAACCATATTTTATAACTACATTAAGCATATGTATAATCTATATATTCATATACATGTATGTATGTATATATTATGTATTCATAGAATTTTTTTTACAAAGGATACGCACACAAGAAGAAAGACCTATGCACATTCATTTTTACCTTTGGGTAGTAGGAATATGGAGTAGAGAAAATTTCACTTTGCATTTTACTGTAATTTGTATTTTATCTATAACCATGTGTTAATTTATTTTGAAAGATCCCCTCAAATATTGTATGTGAATATAATCATTCCATTTTTACATGCTTCTGTCTTCTTTGAATTTTCTTCATAATCATTTACTTTAAAAATACTTTCTCAAAATTTGCATATGCATACATATGTGTATGCATATGTATATGTTGGAAATACATATTTACATATGCTTGGAGGCTTCTATGA
>NW_011888792.1:13333314-13379266 GCF_000151845.1 Pteropus vampyrus
ATATCTATCCTGGTAGTAGCTGAACCCTGCCCCTTGCCAGTTTTAGGAGAGCACATGGACTGTAGAGCCAGAAACCACATGTTCCCTGTCTGCCTTATAACAGGCAGGGCCATGTTTTCTGCCAGTGGAATGTGCACAACTTCTGTGCTTTCTGGCACATTGCTTGCCCTCTACTTCCTTGCTTTCTCCTTCCCTCTGCTAAGAATGTGATAGCCCCAGTGGACTTGGTAGGGGACCACCTTGTACCATGCAAGCAAGGCCACATCCTGCAGATTGGCAGAACAAATAGACAGCATTAATTTGATTCCCTGGATAACTTTACAGAGTAGAGCTGCCTTCTCTACATTGGCCTGCCTGCCTTTGTAATACTGGACTGTTACATAAGATGGAAATAAACTTGTGTCTTGTTGGTGCCACTATATTTTGGAGTCTCTTGGTTATAGCAGTTTAGACTATATCCTAACTAATTTATCAGGCCCATCTCCAAAGATGTTGAATACTAGAAAATATGCATTTTAATAAGACCCTCCAGTAACTGTGATGCCAGCCGTATAGGGACTATATTTTGAAAACCAATATACTCTAAAGTTGTCTCCTTGCCTCTTAGCAAAATAAAAGTTTTGAAAGGGGTCTAGTATATAGAAGATGGGAACATCTCTTGTTAAAATTTTATTGTATTAGAACTGAAATTTTTTCAAGAATTCTGAAATAGTTAACATGCTACCTCATTTTACATTAGTAGTAGGGCTTCTTTTTAAGTTAAAAATAATTGATTTCTGAAGATGAAGGCCCAAGATGTTCTTTACAACATTATTCATAATGACCAAAAAGAGCGAAAATAATTTGGTTACTTATCAGGCCATTTGTTCAATTTTATAACATGGAATCAAAAGGATGAGGCAATTCCATATATATAGACTAAGATACACAAGATACATTAAGCTAAAAATAAACATTGCAAATAAAAGAAGCACATACAAAAGAATACATATGGTAGGACTCCATTTATTTAAAACCTAACAACAGGAAAACTTATAGCACTTAATGATGTGTGCTTAGGCAATGATATTAAAAAGAAAAACAAGGAATCGATTAAAGGTCAGGATAGTGGAAACTTTTAAGAGGGTGGTGGAGATAGTGATTAGGAGGAATCATACGGAGAGCTTCCAAGGGGCTAGCAGCTGTTTTGGACACTTATCTATATGTATATTAGATTTCACAATAAAAACCATATTTTATAACTACATTAAGCATATGTATAATCTATATATTCATATACATGTATGTATGTATATATTATGTATTCATAGAATTTTTTTTACAAAGGATACGCACACAAGAAGAAAGACCTATGCACATTCATTTTTACCTTTGGGTAGTAGGAATATGGAGTAGAGAAAATTTCACTTTGCATTTTACTGTAATTTGTATTTTATCTATAACCATGTGTTAATTTATTTTGAAAGATCCCCTCAAATATTGTATGTGAATATAATCATTCCATTTTTACATGCTTCTGTCTTCTTTGAATTTTCTTCATAATCATTTACTTTAAAAATACTTTCTCAAAATTTGCATATGCATACATATGTGTATGCATATGTATATGTTGGAAATACATATTTACATATGCTTGGAGGCTTCTATGACGATACTCGTAAAACTTTTGTTAACCTTAGAGAAATAACCAGATATTTCTCCAGCAAAATGCGTTTATTCCATAACAACAATGAACTGCAATGCAGTATATGTAATCCAACCGCGAACCACATGCAAGTTCCGAGAAAGCCTAGGAGAAGAATCCTCTTTTATGTACTTGAGAGGAGTGGTGGTAAACAAGGAGTCCATTGGAGGAAACCAGAAGTTCAAAGTATAGTGACTTTTCATTGGCTGAGTTATGGCAGTCTCCCATTGGTTGAGCTGTTAACTAGGCAAGGAAGAATCTTTTCTTCCTCCTGCTTAGGTAGTAAAGTAGTATCACTCCTGTCAGAGATGCAAGGTACCTCTCTTTCTGCTAGGATTAGTAGTGTGCATTGAGTGGCACCTGGGTGAGAGAGAATGCTCTCTTCTAGCCTCCTGACTCCATTTTAAATGAGGTTTCTCTTAATTAATATTCACACTTGGTCACCTCTGAAGGGTGCATTTGGCGATAATGCATTAACAGAGGGGAGAACTTTCACTTTTTACTTTATATACTTCTGGTTTGTTTGAATATTTTCTTTTACAATGAGCATGTGTTACTTTTAAATTTATAGCACACACCAAAAATGGTATATAGTGTATTTCGGCATATTTTATTTTATAGGCAGAATAAGCTTGAAGGGATAGAAAGGGGTCTATTTAAAAACGTGTCTGATTTGTGCAGAAGGCTCCTCTATAGCAAGATACTCAAGAATACAAACGTACACCCCTGCCCCAACACACAAATGCCTGAGCCTCTGATAATGGGCTACTGTGATGGCATCTTTAAAAATAGATCACCAAGGCAGGAATCCTTAAAACCAAGCAGTGGCCTATGGAAGGTGTTCATAAGTTATTTGTTGAATTTATAGGAAAATAGTACAGTGTTTAAATGATATGCCACTTCCTAAACTTTCACTACTTGTTGATGCTTTATGTTTTGTAATATGTAAGGTGTTTTGTTTGTGAGAGGGTTGAGAGGTACAGACATGGTTATTAGGATTCAAGTGGGTGATTTAGTCTGCTTTTTAAAAGCATAAAATGCTTCACAATAGTTAATTAACAATTCTAATAGTTCTGTGACGCCCAGAGTAAGTCATCTAAAGTTCAATAGGAATGACTGAGTCAGACAAGAAAAATTCACTTGAAGACTAAATTTATTATAGGGAATCAGAACAAGTATTAATAAAAGCTCTGATTCTGAAACTTTGTGAGTAACCTAAGTAGATCCAGCACTTTGTTGCTGATAATTAGATATTGCCAATGAATGATAATCAATAATAATGTTTTGTTTGCAACAGAGGCAATCAAGTATAGAGATGCAGAAGTGAGCTACTCACTGAAATCGTTTTTTTTTTTTTTTTAATAATGACCAGCACTGGTATAAAATTGTGTTGCTCAAAACAGTAGCAATTATCTATATGTGCCTCCTGAGTACTTAAAATTTGGCTAATCTGAATTGAGATATCCTGTGTCAAACACATGCTAGATTTTGAAGACAGTTTGAAAAATGAAATGTAAATTGATAACAATAGTATTAAAATATGAATAATGTTTAATATAGATTACATGTTAAAATAATATTTTGAATTGGGATAAAAAGTATTATAAAAATTAATTTGATCTGTTTCTTTTTTTTTATGTGATTATTTTAAAAACTTAAAATTACCAGTGTGGCTGACTTATGATTCCGTTAGACAGTGCTGGTATAGAAGGTTTGAATTAGAAGTGAGCTAAGAATCAGTGTTTTCACCTTTCTTAGTTTCTGACTGGGAAGTGCTTTTCTCAAAGGCACAAACATGGTTGGGAAGAAGTGTGAGGAGTACAGCTTCCATTTTTTGATTCTCTGTCTCCTATTTTCTAGCTTACCTGACTGGCTCCTAATGGAAAATTCGAGGCCATGAGAAACAGATTTCCTTAGTACACTTACACATCAGAGACTGTGTTTCCTTAACATTTTAAGAGCTAGACAATGATTTAAAAAATTCTAGGGATTTGGAATAGGATTGAGAGTAGATAGGGGATAGAAGATTTTAACTATCTATTTTACACACCTCTGTGTTAATTTTAAACCTTGGGCATGTATTACGATTAAGAAAGAAAGAAAAAAAAGAGTTTGGGGTTGGGTGGGCGTCAAAGCACACAGATAAGGTTCAAAAGAAACCATAGCTTGATATTCAAGTCTGGAGACATTTGAAGTAGCTTTTTCTGCCATTATCTTCTTTCATATCTCTAAACACCCATAGTTAATTCTTTCTCCTCTTTTTGGGGCGCTTTACTTTTTACATTACTAAAGCAAAATCTATGGTACAAACTAATTTTTGAATCTGCAGCTGTAGCTGGAAAAAAATGTGTTTTCACTACTTTTATAAGCAGCAGGCAGTAAGAATGATTGGTGATTTCGTTTCAAGAGAATTCAAGTCCTGCCTCCAAAGGGCACAGCTAGTCTTTCTATTCGAAGCTATTTTCTCCAATCATCCTTGAGATTTTTCTGCTCATGACTTTCAGAGCTGTTACTTCTAAAGACAGATTCTTAGAACACAAGTTCATTTAGCTTCAGAATGTGCAGTGCCTCCTAACTGGAGCAGCTGTGCTGAGTTCCTGAATGGAGAGATGATTTCCACAGTACATTTTATAGCCACACGCCATTCCTAAATAATCTAAAACACAAATTATTTATTTTTACTCCTTTAATGTAGAAAAGAAAGACATACTTGGCTAGTCTGAGGGGTAATGTTTACCGCAGCATTTTCTATTTTTGTGGCAGTTTCCTTCAAGCCCTTGCATTGTTGACTTTCTTTCTCAACCCCTGGAACTTGATTTAGTGGTCTCCTATCTCAAAGCAAGGATAAAAGCAGGCTGCCTCTGCTTAACAGGACACCTGGAGTATGGTATAAATTCTGTTTAACTTTTTGGCAATATTCTCATTTTCTCTTCTTAGTTCATCACTTACAAACCTTTTCGGCCCCTGAAATAAAAAATAATCCCATCCTAGACTGGCCTCATTCTCTTTAATCATTTTTGTGAGGCAAATACAAAGGTTCTGAAGGGACTTTTAAATCTGATTTTTAAAAAGTTATTTACCAAATACATATTCAGATATCTGAACCCATCTATAAGCTAAGTAATCTCAGTCTCTTGAATTCCAAAATCTTTCATTTATTTCACAGTCATAATTTTAAGCAGCTACAATATGCCAGAGTAGGGTTACATCCATTAGAAGTAACCTTGACAGCTCATTACAAGAAAAAAAAAACAAAACCATATATGGTGTTGGATGTTAACTACATTTATTGTGGAGATCATTTTGCAATATATACAAATATTGAATCATTATGTAGTATACCTATAGCTAACATAATGTTATATGTCAATTGTATCTTAATTTGAAAAAAAGAAGTAACTCTGGCAGAGTGAAAAATGCTGCACAGAAGCCCTCAGACAACTCCTAAGGACTTGAAGGGTCAGAAAGAAGGGATGGAGAGGATGAAGCTGACAAATCTGGGAGAGCTGAGCATTCCCATCTGTTGAAATAGTCAAATACTACAGCTCCCAGCCTTTGTCTACTCTCGGGCTTTTGCCCAGGGCTTTAAATCCCTGAGCTTTCCTGACTTTAGCTCTTTTGCTGTCCCCACAACTCCAGAAACTAGAGCATTTACATATAACCCATACTTGGGCCTTAGTCTTAGCTCTATAAAGACACCAGCTATGTGACCTCACCTCTATCTCAGAGTATCTGCTCTTTGGCCATTTACTGTCACCTGCAGAAAGAAGGCGTGGGACTCTTTTTAGTGTTAAACTGTTAACCATGCTTAAGAGGCAGAGGTTGAACTTCATTGTAGCTGCCTTTTGGAAATTGTTATCCACTACTAGGAGGCCTTGGTCACACCTGTGGCGTTGCACAGTGGAAATTTCAGAGATATGCATGCATCTGGACCCTGCCTCAGACTAATTAAATAAAAATTTCTAGGGACTGGGATCTGGGGACAGGTATTTTTGAAAAGCACACCAGCTTATATGCAGCTAGTGGTTGAGAACTGGTAGTGAAAATATCAGGTCTGAGAGAGACAGATGTGAGTGTAAGATACAGAATTTACCACTTATTAGTTGTAAATTCATGAGCAGGCCACTCAATCCCTCTGAGCCTCAGTTTCCTAATTTGTAAAATGGGGAGAAAATTGTGCTTTCCTCAAATGTAGCTGTGTAGCACATAGTAGACAGTAAGTAGTAGTTATTGAGATGAGGCTATAGCTGTTCTGTTCAAATGATAGCCATTAGCCATATGTGAATTTTTTATTAAAATGAGATAAAGTTAAAAAGTTTGTTTCCAAGTCCCACTAGCCACATTCCAAGTGCTCAATAGCCATGTGTGGCTAATGGCTACCATATTAGATAACAGAGATGTTAAATATTTCTTTCATCACAGAAAGTCATCTAGCCTGGAAAATGCTAATCTATAGGATTTGCTTCACCGAGAGCTAGGTTTATTCAGGGAAAATTCATTTTTAACTCTGTTCTGGAAAACTTACTACCTTTGTTTCTGTCAGGTAAATAACAGGCTTGAGCAGAGAAGTGAAGGAAAGCCAGTACCCAGCTCTTCTATGGAGATTTTTTTCTTGTTCCCATATATCTGTAAATGACTTTACCTAGAAGTAAACAAACAAGTGGGAACATCCAATCAATTGTTCAAATAATGTTCTCTCCTCCCTTCCTCACCCCATCTCACCAGTTTTAAGGCCACACTTACCATTTAGTCCATGTTTTGAAGTAGAACATTAACTTTTTCCTGCCCTACTTTTTAGTACCACGGGCACTATCAGTGAAACTGCTACTGCTTCTGCTGCTGCTGGTGCTGCTGCTGCTGCTGCTGCTGCTGCTGCTGCTGCTGTGTGTGTGTGTGTGTGTGTGTGTGTTTGTGTGTGTGTTTGCTGGAAAGTGGAAGGGAAAAGGGCTAGAAAGGGGAAGAAAGCTATTAGTAAGGGAAGTCACTAAGTATCTGTTAGTGAGGAGAAAAAGGTCATAGATAGGATGTGTTTTATGGTTTTATTATCAGTGATGTTTATTTCAGGTATTTTGATATCTGTTCTATTGTAAAAATTCTTTAGTGTCAATTTGATTGTCCAGAAGTCGGTAAGAGCAGTCTCTGAAATTAAACCTCCTAAGTTCAAACCATGCTTCAGTATTTACCAGCTGAATGACTTTGGGCAGGTTATTTAACTTTCCTAAGTCTCAGTTTCTTCATCTACAAAATGAAGATAAATGTTAGTATCTATACCTCACAGGATCGTTGCAAAGATTAAGTGAGAAAATACGTATAAGATCCTTCGTCTATCACCTGATAGATGCTCAATGAACTTCAAAAAATTATTTAGAGAAAAGAAAAGATATTTTGTCAGTAAACAAATGATGTGATAGTTTTAACTACAACTATAAGATATATATATTCCCCACAGGAGTTTTAAATCCGTTTTAAAGGTAACACTCTTTTCCTTTGTCATATCTTCCAGAATAAGTAGGCCTCTTTGTTTCTCAAAAAAGATTTATAGTTTCTGTGTTACATAAATGTTCCATTTGTATTACTGTACTTGTTTAGTTAAGCACAGACCTAGCAGCTGGGGAAGTGTCAAAGTCTGAAGAGCAAATGTATTGTTTATTTGAACTACCATGTGTTAAAAATTGCAGTATAACCAAGCAGTAATTAAAAACAAGGAATGTTCTTGATAGAAGAGACCACAACCTACCTCTTAAATTCACTTTATATTTGTTTAGTCGTCCTGCAATGATGTTTTTATTGGCAAAGTTACTTTATTATTTTTTTAAATCCAAAAACATGGCATTTTTTTTTTTTAATTTAGATGTTTCACACTCTTTTGTTTTTTAATTCAGTACAACAGTGTGACATACCTAAAAACTAACTCCCCAGTGAGTGGAAAGTGCTATTATTTATTTTTAGTAAGGAAGCTGTATTGGTTAATATAGCTGCTTTCCCAGCTGAAATAACATAGCAGATTGGTGCTGTTTGAACACTGTTAATTGCTGAAAGTTCTTAAACTAGTAAATAGGTCTGATTAGCTAGAATCCAAACAGTAACCCAAAGAGACCAAACCACTTTTGATAAGATAAACACTCTACTAACCTTAAGCATTCCCTTTGGATTATTTTCCAGTGGTATGAAATGTTAAACTAAAAATTTTTTTTTTTCTATTTAAAAAGCCTTCAGGAAAAATTGTTTGGGATACTTGAAACCAAGATAAAGGTCATTATGTCCAAAGTATGATTTAGTAGTTAATTACCAGCAGTGCCTGTACTATATCGTTAGCTCATGGGAGCTGAACAGGAAAGGTGGACCAGTTCGTAACAGAAAGTCTTGATTTATAAGATCACATTGTACCCTGTCATTTCTGTTTGGGCAACTGCAGACAAACAATAGTAACTCTAACAAGAGAACGATGAGCTTTTAATAAATAAAATGTAATATAGATTCTTTATTAGGCATTTTAAATCTCAAAACTGAAAAGCTTTCTAGAATAAAAGTACACTTTTACTCAGCATTTGAAATATTCATTGGAAACATAACTCTAAAATTCTTCTATATTCCAGGTTCTAGAGTTGGAATACTACCAACTCACTTTGTGGACTTACACAAATATTATCAGTGAAGTACAGTGGGTGAACTAGCTCTCTAAAGATTTTTTCCAGCTCAGATATTCACTAATAAGGTAAAATTTTATAAGATTAAAAAAATCTTATTGTTTTCTTTACTCACTATTGAAAAATAGAAGTAGAAAAAAGAAAAAAAATCTACAGTTCCACTGGCCACTATTAAGATTATGATATATTAACTTCTAGTCTTTTTCTTACATTAAAAATAAAAAATAGAGTTGAACTTATATAGCGCACATATGCTTACTCTCATAACATTAAAAGCTTTTCATAAACATCTTTTTCTTAAAAATGTCTGTGTGAATATAAATTTCTTTACCTATTAGATATTCAAGTGGTATCCATTTTTTTTTTTTAGTATAAATAATGCTTTAGTGAAAAATATTTGGGTATGAGGATCACTCTTCCCTCTGACTAGCATTATTTTCATTGGATAGATTCTCTTAGTGGAATTACTAAGTCAAAGATAAGAATAATTTTAAGGTTTTTGTGCATTTGCTTTCCAAAAGAGTTAACCAAACTGTATTACCACTAAAAATATATTACTTTAAAGAATTATGCCCATTTTACCAAAATGTGGACAGCAGTGAATAATTTTACTAAGATTTTAGTACAATTCTCCCATGTTTGATCTTTCAGGATTTGAAATTTTAACCAAGTATGAAACCATCAATTTAATATAGTCAATTTCATTTGACACAGAGAAAAGCTCTGTTTCATGATCATAGACTGTGTGTCTATTAATTGTTAGTGAATTTTAAGATCGTAGGTTGACTTAGCACAGACTGCGATTATGACTCTAAGGATATTTTAAGGATAATAATATAAATTTGTGCATTCATTTTTCCCTGTTTACTTTTAAAAGGTATTTCAGGCAATGTTGGGTTCTTCTTCCGGTGATAGCTCGGTTAGATATTATTGAACTTACCTTCTGCAGATAACAATTATAGACTCTGGAATACGTGAATAGTAATAATAATAATTGAAAAATAAATTATAGCAGATACTTGAAGGCACAGGAGAGTAAATAGAAGCAAAGAGATCCTGGTGAGAAATCCATACATAGAGGACATGAAGGAAAATAAAAAAGACCTAAATAAGTAGAGAGATAAGCCATGTTTATGGGTTGGAAAACTCCACGTTATTAAGATGGCAGTTTTCCTCAAATTGATATAGAGTCATTGCATTCCCAGTCAAAATCCTAGCAGGCTTTTAAAAAGGAAATTGACTTCAAGGTTAACGTCATTAGTGGTGCCAGGTGGTTAGTTGATATCCCCTAATACTATGTGATGAGAAACACACTTGAACCTCTGTGTAATTCTTTCTGAAAACCCGTGACCCTAATTTAATCATGAGAAAAACATCAGATGAAACAAATTGGGGGACATTTCATACAATACCTGACTAGTACTCCTCAAGACCATTAAGGTCATACATGAAAAGTAAGGAAAGTCTAAGAACTATCATAGACCAGAGGAGAGAGGGGCAGACATGATGACTAAATGCAAAGCGATATTCTATATTAGATCCTGGAACATAAAGAGGACATTCATGGGAAAACTGTTGAAATCCAGATAAAGTCTTCAGAATAGTTAATAGCAATGTACCAGTGTCAGTTTCTTAGTTTTTTTCTACAGATGTATCACAGTAATGTAAGATGGTAGTACTAGGAGAAACAGAAACAATGTGAGGGGTATATGGAAATTCTTCATATTATTTTTGCAACTTTTCTGCAAATCTAAAATTATTCTAAAATAAGAAGCTTATAAAGAAAAAAGAAATTGACAAACTTGTTCTAAAATGCATAGAAAGGCAAAAACCTCGAATAGCCAAAATTTTGAAAAAGAAGAATGAGTTATTTAGATTACCTGATTTCGTGACTTATTATAAAGTTACAATAATCAGGACTATGTGATATTGGCATAAGGAAAGCCATATAGAAATGGAACAGAATAGAGAGCTCAGTAATAGATCTCCATTTATGATCAAGTGATTTTTGAGTAAAATGCTGCGGTAATCCAATGGGGAAAGGATAATCTTCAACAAATGATGCTAGAAAAATTAGATATCTGTATGCATAAAATGAACCTTGATCCTTAACTCTGCCTTACATAGAAATTAACTTGACATGGACTGTAGACCTAAATGTAAGAGCTAAAGCTATAAAACTTCTAAAAATAGGAAAAATTCCTTGTGGCATTGGGGTAGGCTAGTGATTCTCAACCAGAGCAATTTTGTCTTTCAAGGGACATTTGGCAATGTCTGAAGACATTTTTGATTTCAAAACTGAGGTAAGGAGTATGTATTCATATCTAATGAGTAGAGCCTGAACTTGCTGATAAATATCCTACAATGCACAGGACAGTCCTCTATAACAAAGAATTACCTGATCCCGAACCTCAGTAGTAGAGAAGTTGTAAAAGCCTAGATTAATCAAAGATGTCATAAAAGAAAGCAATTGACAAAAGAACATGAACATTTAAAACTTTTGCTCAAAAGAACATGAGCATATAAAACTTTTGAAAGACACAGTTGAGAAAATGAAAAGGGATTACAGCCTGGGAGCAAGTATTTGCAAAACATGTATCCAAAGAAAGGCTTGGATTCAGAATATATTAAGAACTCTTATAACCAATAATAAGAAAAGAAACAACCTAATAAAAAGTAGACAAAGGATTTTAACTGACACTTTTAAAAAGAATATTTAAATATGGCCATAAAACATGCTCAACATCACTAGTTCATCAAGGAAATGTAAATTAAAATCATAAGATACCTCTACACACTTAATAGAATGGCTAAAATTAAAAAGCCTGGCAATATTATGTTGACAAAGATGTGAAGCAACTGGAACTCTCACATATTGCTTGGGGGATTGCAAAATGGTTCAGCTGCTTTGGAAAACAACTTGGCACTGCTTTATATGGTAAGCATATACTTACCACAGGATCCAGCATTCCTACTTCCTAGGTAATTGCCCAAGATAAATGAAAACATATGTCCATACAAAAACTTACATGTGAATGTTTACAGGCACATTTTCATAATAGCCTCAAATGAAACAATCTAATTATCCATCAACCAGTTAATAAATAAATAAATTGTGGTATAACCATACTATGGAATTTTATTTGGTAATAAAAAAGGAATAAAATAGTGATATTCGACAACATGATGAATTTCAAAAACCTTATGCTAGATGAAAGTCACAAAATTATATTCTATATGGTTCTATTTGTATGAAATTCTAGAAAAGGTAAAACTATAGTGACAGAAAGTAGATCAGTAGTTGCCTGAGGCTGGGTGTCAAAGGAAGGGATCAACTACAAAAAGGACATTTCTTAGTGTGATGAAAACATTTATAACTTGATTATAGTGATGATCCACAGCTGATTATATACAATTGCGAAAATTTATTGAACTGAACATTTAAAGTGTGTGGATTTTATGTTAAATTTAACTAATACAAATATAAATTGAAAAAAGAATTTGACTTTGAAATTAATAACACACTATTAAAAGACTATGAATAAAATAATGGAAAGACTATGAACCAAATTATCAAAAAAAAAAAGTCAATTATACCTAAAAAAACAGCGAAAGGTAATTACTGCAGTTGAGCTCTAAGTTTAGCTTTACGGTTCCTGGTAGATAATACAAAAATGAAAACTTCATGTGCTACATACTTTTTATTATGTCATAAATAGAAGAATATTTGACTATCAGAAGACTACACATTTTTGCAATCAGGAAAGAATATTTTTCTGTGAACATCTTTACATAACAACATTAAATACCAGCCTGGGCAATATTTTCTAAAGGACTTTAAAAATTTGGAAATATTTTTCATATCATTGACTCTTATACTGACTATGAGTAAACCATTTTTTTTTCTAGAAGCAAAAGTAAAGTGCGTAGCTTCTTGTTGTTCTACCTGTTGGAGCAGCTTTTCAGATGTCAGTAACCTGACCAAGATGATTGATGTGAGCTCAAGAACAAAGGAGACGTGGTTGAAGTCCATGGAGAGGAACTAAGGTATCATCTAAAAATGAGGTTTGTAGGTGATATTTTTATAAGAACTGAACACACTGCTTGGGGTTTTATCTGCTCAAGCATTCTGTTGAATTCCTAAATTTTGTATTTAGGAATTTTCACAAGCTGAGAAAAATTCCATTGTTAAGAATCAGTAGTTACCTGCTTTTTCTCTAGAACTTCAATATGGATCATATACAATGTTTTGATTCGAGCTGGTCTGCAACCTGGTAAGCCTGCCAAGTTATCTTCAAGCTATAACCTCAGATAATTACATTAGTTGACCTGCTGAATTATTTAGCATTTTCTTTCTGAGTGCTGCTGAAATTTGTATGTGGAAAATGAAGATTTGGGTCATGCCCTACTTGATATTGGATTGCTAATTTCTGAAGTAATTGATCAACAGATACAGTTACTTCTTGTGGTTTCAGGTCATTAGCAGAGGGGAGGATTTTTGCATTTCCATCTATTGTGCCATAATCCAATTCAGACTGTTCAGGTATGGTTAAAGGAGAGGGGGCTTTGGAAACAGTTATATTAAATCCCTTTGGGGGTTAGGATATGTTCTGTGAAATGTTCATCTCTTCCTATTCTAAACACCTGCAACGGACTGAATGTTTATATCTCCCCAAAATTCATATGTTGAAATATGGAGAGACATATTTCCCAAGGTAATAGTATGAGGAAGTAAGGCTTTTGCAAGGTGATTAGGTCATGAGGGCTCTGCCCTCATGGGATTAGTGCTATTATAAAAGAGATTATAGAGAGATCCCTTAGCCATGTGAAGACACAGCAAAAAGACAGTCTGTGAACCAGGAAGCGGGCCCTCACTGGACACTGAGTCTGTTGGTGCTTTAATCTTGGAATTCTCAGCTTCCTAGAACTATGAGAAACAAAAAATTTGTTGTTATATAAATTACCCAGTTTTTAGTATTTTTGTTATAGCAGCCTAAACAGATTAAGAGAACCTCCTACATTCTATGCATGACCCAGATCTGGGCAGTGAAAGTACTGTTTATCCCTGGCCACAGTAAGAAGCAGATTGGCTAAAAGGCTAGGTTCTGTGTGGTAGAGATATAACATCATAACTGCTCAAAATCTCTTGACCGTACACTCCATTTTTTGATAGTTCTCTGCATTGTGAATTTTACCTTTCTAAGATAGCATAAAAACAAAAAGCTGTATTTCCTATTCTCCCTGTAGCTAGTGTCCAGATATGTGACCAAAGTGATATCAGTTTGGTGTACCAAGGAGGACTTTCACTCAGAAGTGAGGTATGGGAGGAAACTGGCTTGTCACAGGCATCATACTGTTTCCAGAGTGGATGGCAGAAGCCAACCCTTTTTTGGACCAGAGGTGGCAACAACTTTTTGATTTATCCCGTTCTTGAGTGTGATACTGAAAAAATCCTAAGACAAAGCCTCAAAGCTGGCTGACCCAGCTTAAAGTTCTAGCTCTAAGACCCAACTCAAGTTTTCCTCTATGATAATTTTCTTGATGCTGATGAGTCAATCTCATCCTTCTTTGTGCCCTCATTTAACAATGATAATTATTTTCATATTGATAATTTTATAGTAGTTTCTTTGGAGACTCTTTTTTTCTAGAAGTTTATATGTAAAAGTTATCAGCATTAAGAATATTATACAAAGCCACTCTGGCACATAACTACCAATGAACCTAATGGAAATGTCTGTTATTTATTGTGTTGCACTTGTTTTTGATGTGAATCTCTCTTAGGACTCAGCACAGTGACGATTCTCAAACTTCAGCTGTGGAGCTTGTTACAATGTATATTCTTTGATCTCTATCCACAGAGATTCTGATTTGATTGGACTAAGGTGGGACCTAGGAATCTGTATTCTAATAACTCCTCAGGTGATGTGGATGCAGATAGTCCATAGACCATACTTTTATAAACATTGGACTACATTTGAACTCCTAATACATCTTTCATCCTTATTTATCCTCATTCATCAGTGTTAGTCTAGTGCCTGGCACATGGTAGGTGCTCTATAAGTATTGGCTTAATGGCTGAATTTGTTGATTGAATGATAAACAGTAAAGGACGAAATATTGAAAACAGTGACACTTTACATATACCTGAGTCTCAAAAGCTAAGAATGCTTTGGAACCAACGAAGCAAATTGAGTAATATTTTTCCATACAGTGATTCAGCAGATTCTCTAAGGGTCAAACTTCCAGGTCAGTGAGTTTTCCACTAAAGCCAGAATTCATTTTCCATGCATGGTCAAACATAAATACCATACGGTGATTTTTTTATTCACATATTTATCAGGGGAGATTGTACCCATATATCTGACATGTTTATCACTAAGTAAGGTGTCTTTTTTCCAAAGCTTTGGTGCTTGTATTCTGGCAGGACTTACCCTCCTACTACTCCTCTAGTCCTCCCCTCTCTGACATTATTGGGTGTCAGAAGCTTAAATTTTTAGAAAAACAGCATTTGCGAAATGGTACCTTTTAAGATACAAGTATGTATTGATGATGTAGAGATAACTTAATCACAGGGCTCAGATGAAAGCTTGGTTATTTTTCCAACTTCTGCTCTTTATCTGCCTGAGTTTGTTTGAGTAGTTAGGCATGATAACAGAGCCAACAGCAGGTGAACATGGTTTGGCAAGAGAAGAGAAAGATCAGGAACAAGGATTGTAGCTAAAAGCACTCAGAACAGCGGCTCTCATCTATTGGCCCTCGTCAGAAGGTCTGGTGCAGCTCACTCCACCTACGGGGATTCTGGCTATCATGCAATATTTTGTCCATATGACCCCTCTTACAGAAAGACTTTCTTGATTTCCCCCCATCCAAGTCCTGTAGGATCTTGCCATCCTCAGAATTTCTATTTCATCATTATTTCTGTGAATCCTCTATCTCTTCTGTGAAACTGTCAACATTCTGAGGGCAAGATACTTGGACTGGACAATGATTCCATAAAGATCTGAATGAGTCACTGTCAAAGGGCCCACGTTTCCCTGCTGTGAATGAAAGAATTGGGACAGATATGCTAAAATGTACTAAAGGCTTTTGAGAGAGTTTTGTGGGAACTGGAGGTAAGGAGTGTAAGAATCTTAAAGATAAGGAGTGTAGAGAGCTTCTAGAAATTGGCAATATATCCATATAATGGAATACTAAATGACAATGAAGAGAAGGATCTTTTCAAGGGATATAAGTGGGGCAATGATTCATTCATTTGTCTTTTTAAAAAATGGCTTAGTGAGATATATTTTACATACTATAAAATTCATCTATTTCAAATGTACAATTCAATGATTATTAGTAACTTTATCGAGTGGTAAAATTATCACTGTAAATCAGTTTTAGAACATTTTCATCTTCCTAACAAGATCTCTTATGCCCATTTACAGTTATCCCCATTCCTACTCCCAGACCCAGACAACTACTAATCTGTTTTCTGTTTATAAATTTGCCTTTTCTGGACACTTTGTATAAATGGAATCATACAATATGTGGTCTCTCGTGTCTGGCTTCTTTCTCTTTGTATGTTTTTGAGGTGTATTTGTAATGTTGTATATGTTGGTAGTTCCTTTCTTTTTATTGGCAAATAGTATTTCATTATATGGATATACCACATTTATCTATTGAGCAGTTGATTGACATTCAGGTTGTTTCTAGTTTGGGGCTATTATGAATAATTCTGCTATGACCATTTCTATGCTAATCTTGATAGAGACGTGTGTGTGTGAGTGTGTGTGTGTGTGTGTGTATTTTTTTTTTTCCTTATGTAGATGTCTAAGAGTGGAATTGCTGGATCATTTAGTAGTTATATATTTGGCTTCTTCATAAACTACCAAACTGTTTTTCAAAGTGGCTGCACCATTTTATTAGTAACATATGAGTAGGTCCCATTTCCCTACATCCTCACCAATATTTCTTATTGTCTGCCTTATTTATTACAATTATTCTAGTGGGCATGAAATAGTAGCTCATTCTTGTTTTAATTTTCATTTCTCTAATGACTGAAAATGTTGAACATCTTTTCATGTCTTTATTAGCCCTTAGCCATTTGAATAATTTCTTTAATGAAATATAAGCTCATATATCTTGCCCATTCTTTTATTGGGTCATTTATTTTTTATTATTGAGTTATAAGAGTTCTTTGCATATTCTGGATATAAATCCTTCATCAGATGTGTGTTTTGCAAATATTTTCTCACAGTCTGTTGCTTGTCTTTTTATTTTCTTAATGGTGTCTTTTGTAGTGCAAAATTTTTAATGTTTGATGAGGTCCAAGTTATCAAATTTTTTCTTTTATGGAATGTGTTTTTGGTATCATATCTAAAAAATATCTTTGCCTTACTTAAGGTCTCAAAGGTTTTCTCCTATATGTTTTTTCCATTTAAGTCTGTAATCCATTTGAGTTAGTTTTTGTATATGGTGTGAAATGAGGGTCTCAATTCATCATTTTGCATATGGAAATCCAGTTGTCCTCACTTGTCTTATACACTGGTATCTATTGAGAGCTCAGCTTTGAGGTGGGCATTGGTGATGCAAAAATGAATTATATAATTTCCAACTTCAAGTAAAGTATAAGGAGGTAAATGTCCATAACCAATGAGTGTAGAACAGAGGGACACACCAACTTAAGGTCTGGTGACTTGAAGAAGAATGACTGACTCTAAGGTAAAATGAAGAAAATGACTTCGGTGTTCTCAGGGACCTATACATGTTAGCCTAGTCTAGTATAAGGTTTCAGCTTCTTTGATCTCTTAACACTAGTTTGTTGCCATCTGTTTTAAGATATATCTCAAAATTTATAGTTAATAAAATGTTCAAATATAGATGTTTGCTAATGATTAGAAAAACACTTGATATGCTTAGAGTGGGGGCTATAGTATATCTTAGAATTGATCGCATCTTAGGTTGTACCCTGAGAACATGTTTGCCATGTGGACATTATTAAAAAATAGCTGAAAACTCTAGTTTAGTGGATGAACAGTAGATTAGGAAACCAGAGATTTAGTTCTGGGGCTACTACTAATGGCTCTGTGTTCTTGGAACATCACTTAATTTCTGAAACCCTTAAATTTGCTGCCAGTATAAAGTGGCAGTTAATCTCAAAGGTCTTTTCCTTGAGATTTGTTCATTTAGTCAATATTTAGTGAGCACTATTTTGTGCCAGGCATTATGTGGCATTATTAAGCAAAGGTAAGACAACGATGCCAGATGATTTTATGGAGAGGGACGTGAAACAGATTAGATAATGTTGCACATTTTATGCTAGTTCTATGATTCTCTTGGTCTAGAAATGCATATTTTTTTTCTGACTGAAGAGTTAATTGGGGAGGACATGGCAAGAAGGAAAATGACCCCAAGGATCAGCTCATGGAATGTGCCCTGCAGGAGAGAATTCACATGTGGATATGTGATGGAAGAGTTCCAGCCTATAAAGCTGCTACCAGACTTTGGACAATTAGATTTCTTCACATTGTGGTAAAAATATCTATCTATTTTTTAGAGAAGTGAAAGGAAAGGGTATATAACAGTTGGGACTATATAAAGAACTTAATAGATATTGGTTAACTGCTTTTCTTCATTGTATTGAAAGGTATAATACATATTTCTTATATTTCTGGTTTTCCCAAAGAGCAACCTACAGTATAAGACATTTTGTTAAGAAGTATGTTTTTCGTGTATTGCAGGATCATGAATCTGATATAAATCAACTTCATGCTCTGTTCTCAAGACTTGTCTTTCAGATTCTGAGTCACATTCTCTCTAATATATTTTCTGAACTTCCTTTTATAACTACAGCATTTCAGACTTAAACCTAACTAACCTAATAGTCTTTTGTGTAAAGTACAGACACTGAGCATACTTTTCAGACCAAAGGTATCTGTGCTCCTCTGGCTTGAGTTCCAGTTCTCCTCTGTTTACCTCTACACACGTGTACATTTTCTCTTCTGGACAGTGAACAGTATGGAGCTGCTTATATGTGAGTAGTAGAACTCTTTGCAAAGTCATAAGAAAATTAAGCTAACATTACATTCTAGATTATAACTTTATAATCTTTATTTGGTGGTTGTATCATGTAGGAAAAACAATTGTTCAAGTATACTTAGATAATGCTTTAATTACACATTGTAATTCGAAAAGGACTTGCCTTGATCTATTAGTCAGGATGCATGGTTGCCAGTGACAGAAATCCAGTTCAAGCAAACTCGAGCAAAAAGAAAATTTATTGGTTCTTTTAACTAGAAAGTCCAAGTGTGAAACTGGTGTTAGCACAGCTGAATCCAGAGTCTTAACAGAATTCATGGCTCTTTTACCCCTTATCGCTCAATTTAGCATCCCTCTGGGTAATGTCATCATTCTCAGGGAAATTCTGTGTGTATGATAGTCAGAGATGGCTACAGGTACCTCCAGACTTATCCAGTCTTTGTAAGTCAAGATCAGAAAAGGAGATCTCATTGGGGGACCCTGGTCCTACTTGGGTTGATGCTCGCTCTCTGCACCAATCTTTTGTGAAGAGCAGAAGGAAGTATACAAATTGACTAGCCAAAGAATTGTCCCAGCTCTTGAAATCAGGGCAGAGTAAAGTACTCTGACTGACAAATTCTCCAAATCCACATGGGGTGAAAGAGACACAAGTCCCTAGTGGATGCCAAGCAGACACAAACAACAGATGTCCACTACATTTGGTAAGGTGTTATTAAACACTTTTAAGGGAAAAGAGCACAGGTTGTCATTTGTCACCAAAATGCAAAACTGCCATTTATGATATTTCAACATTTATTTATCTTTGAAACCATCTTGAATATTCTAGGGATCTATTTAACTCATTTTTTCTTGATTTTACTTATGGTAATACACCTTTTTTTTGATGAATTGGCATTGTGTCAATTCTTAATATTGATTTTCAGATTTTATCAAGTTTTTGTAAATATTCCCATTGTGATTACTTGCATGAACTGTTTATTTCACACACACACAAAAAAAATTATAAGTATCCTAGTTGAGAAAATTCATTTAAAATATAGTTCCTCTCTAGTAACTTAGATGTGTTAACTGTGTTTAGTTACCTAGAATTAAAAAAAAAATTGTGAATAAAAATTTCCTCATATCTTTAATATAGACTAGAGAAGAGCTTTTAAGTGACCAAAGTCATAAGCTTCAGTTAAACCACATTTTCAATGCTCAGGTCTTGACCTTGATAAGCTTTCTGATAGGGGAAAATTCATATGAAGGAGAGAATTACATTCAGGCATTTTAAATGGCAAGTCCAAATACAGTAATCTTTTTTTTTCATAATTATAAATTAGGACAGCTTCAGCTTTTAAAATAGAGTAAGAAGAAGGGGTGGCATACATACAGAATAAACCAACATTTAAATATAGCACATTGGAATTCTTTGCATATCAAAGATGAGTAATAAAATGTAAGCTTCGGCTTTAGGAAACGTTCTAGATGTTGGCTGGTCATGCCGTTTACTATGCTCTTGAGCTTTATGGGGCCTCCATCATAGGATGAAAGAAGAAGTGAAGGCATTACAGAAAGGCCTCGCTGTATTGTTATCATTAATTCCCTTTGGACTATGTCCAGTATAGATATAGTATATACAGAATTTCTTGTATATGGTTAATTTTAGCAAGAAAATATCTTCTTCCTTCAATCAAATGGTCATAAGATTAGAATTATGTGAGAGAATGACTTGTTCCTAGGAAATACACATTGAAATATTTAGTGGTATAGGGCATGATGTCTCCAACTTATTCTTAAATGGTTCAGAACATCGGCAATAATAACATCGTGTTCCATTATATAAATGTTTCATTATTTATTTAATCAGTCCTAGGTGGATAATTATATGTGGAGGCAGATAAGAAAAGTGGATAATTTCAACTCAGGTGATTGGGTTTTCTTCAAGTAACTTTATTATTTGGCTTGAAATGCTATACATTCCAAAGTTTTAAACAGTATTCCAAAGTCAATACATATGCCATTAGAGTTAATAATTGAGTTGACCGTATACTTAAAATATTACCGCAAAGGACTTCTGGTAAAATGAGAGAATGGAATCACTAATAGATGAGAGATTTCAACATGATTTTAGAAGATGGAAAGTAAAGAATAAAATGCTAGAATACAAGCATCCAGTTTGAAAGGGCCCACGGAATGCCTAGCACAATGAATAAGAAAAGAACCTTCAAAAACAAGTCATAAAATTTCAGCACTCAATGAGAAAATACTGTAAGACCAATTTTTATACACTACGTAATAAAATGACATAGTACATCTCAGTAGAAATTTTGAAAGATAGAAGAGAATAGAGCAATGCCACTAGAACTCTGAGAAAAAATGGTTTTAAACCTAGAATTCTAGACTCAGCCAAATAATCAATTGTGAGTATAGAATAGACAGTTTCAGATAAGTCAAGTTAAAAAAATTACTTCCCTTGAATCTTTTCCTAGGAAGCAGTTGGAGGACTTATTCCAACAAAATGAGGGTGCAACCCAAGAAAAACAGGATCCTGAGGCACAAGAAACAGGGATGCAATACAGGAAATTGATAAACGAAGTGTCAGATTTGCATCAAGCTTATAGAGCCACCAGTTGTAGACTGGAGCAAGAGAATGAGAGATCCATAATGGAAATAGAGGGAATAAATGAAATGGATAGATTATCTGATAACACTAGACTGCTCAGAAATTAATATGGATAGGTTTGTAATAAATCTAATGGAGCATTTGGAAAACATTTTTAGTCTCTAATATTCATAAATTAAGGAATTACAGTATATATATGTTATTTAGAAGCACAGAAATTAAATAACTAGAGAAATAGCTATGCAGGTGAAAGCGATTAGTCATGGGGAAGAATGCAGCAAGAACCGATGAATTTATCAGCTTTTCAGTAGTTTTTGATTATATTATCAAGTATATCAGTTATATTGATTAAAAATAAAAATCAAGTGGAAATAAAAGCAGTTCAAACTAAAGGAAACCTTTTAAAGGTGTTAATAACAGGGAAACTAGGTGTGGGGTGAATAGGAACTCTTCACAATTTTTTCAATTAATCTAAAACTGTTTCAAAAAATAAAGTCTCTTAAAAAACTCAATTGAAGAAATAGGAAAGATGAAACAAGAAAAGAGTAGAGTACAATATAATGCATACTATATCATGTATTAAATATAATACAATAAAATTAACATATATCAAAATATACAGAAAAAATCAATGTCATTATTGATTTCCAAAATGATAAGTTGTGAAAAATAAACTATTACACTATTGTTAATAAATGTTGTCTAGACATATGTCTTTTATTTTGAATTATTAAATATTACCAGTTAATTTATTCTTCTTCATGGAAACATGATTTTTAGAATAATGAATATTTGAATACCCATGTTAGGATTAAGTGATTGACATATTTTTTTCTATCAGTGGATTAATATAACTTTGGATTATAATTATTCAAGTTCACCTCTCACCCCCATTTAAGCATCCTAAATCACTAATAGCAGACCACACTAGAAGTTGTGCAGGACCAGTTGGGTGGGGTGGTCAAGAGCATATCTGGTTAGGCCGCATCTTCAAAATGTTGCATTATCTGTTGTTGGGCATTATTGATGCTCTCTTCCTTTAGGTCAGTTTGGCTAAATGCTAGTCCACTTTCATAGGAATTAAGTGATTTATCTGCTGATCTAGTAGTAGAATGGGGCATAGAAATCAAGCCCTCCGATGCCAAGGGTAAGAGTGTAACTTAGTCCAGGGACAACAAAGATATGTGGCGTCTACTGTTGCTGTCATCATAATAGGTGCTAAACTTCAAAGCATAAACCCCAGGACAGTGAGATCGACCTTAAAGCAAAGGTATGGTGAACATCCAGTGCTTGAATTGGGTTGTCTGACAAGTTTTAAAACAGGCTTATTTATTTCCTTATTACTTTCTATACTTTTTAAATTCCTTTTTATATCTTATGAACTAGACATTGCAGGAAACTCCTCTCATACCTTGTTTTCTCTCTGTGGAGCCAGTAAGTGAAAATGACAGCCCTGCAATAGCTAAATATCTAAGTTTTAAAAACATTTTAAAAGCCCTAATTGACTTAATAACCTGTAATTTTCTTCTTTTTTGGCATCACCAATTTTATATCTTGTACTTCCAGTTTCCCTCAATCACATAATTATCAGATATTCTTGTGGATTTTAGAAGTGGTCTTGATGTCATATTCTTCAATTAATTGACCAGTTTGCTTCTATGATGTGTAATCTCTTGTGCTTGAACTTCTGGACATAGTGAAGTTCAATAGTACCCTTCGAGGCTTTTTTCCTGATTTGTCCACTTTAAAGCCAGTTTCAGGTCCAAGCAAGAAATCTTGGAGGTGATGCAGAGAATGTTCTTTTCATTGTATGTGCAGATTAAGCTTCCCTAGGAGTAATGCTATTTCTGAGTACAAGACTGGATTGACTGTCTTCGGGTCTGTTGATTTTCATTGTGTGAATAATGGCTAGATAAACTTCATTCCTCTGACCATTCCCTTGACTTTTGAGTTAACTTAGTTCCAGCTCTTTTGCAGGCTGTTAAACTGAATGTTTATGTCCCTTCAAAGTTCATGTGCTGGAGACCTTCCCCCATTGTGATAGTATTTGGAGGTGGGATCTTTGGGAAATAATTAGTTTTAGATGAGGTTATAACGGTGGTGCCCCCATGATGAAATTAATGCCCTAATAAGAAGAGGAAAAGACATGAAAGCTCTCTCCACAAGCACATACTGAGGAAAGGCCATGTGAACACACAATGAGAAGGCAGCTGTCTACAAGCCAGGAAGAGGGCCGTCGCCAAGTACCTAGTCTACTGTCACCTTGATTTTGGACCTCTCTGGCTCCAGAGCTAAATAAACGTCTATTGTTTAAGCCACAAATAAGTCTATGGTATTTTGTTATAGCAGCCTGGCTGTCTAGGACATGAGCCTTCTCCATCTTCTTCAGTTTTTGGATTCAATGTGAATAGAACAGGGCAATTAAACCTTAACCAGTATTGAATATATGAAGATGATATTCTCCTACTTCCTTTGGACCCAGTATCCATTTATTTTTCCTGATGCCATACTCTAAAACAAAACAAAACAAAACAAAACAAAACAAAACAAAACAAACAAACAAACATTATTTTTGGAGACAGTATCTTTTATGTTCTTAAGATTCTTATCCTTTCATTTGACAACACACAGTATTTTTGTCAACAACCTAGATGAGTACTGTAGTGTAAATATTTCATTTTTTCTTTCTCTGGTATCCATTCCCCTACAACCTGGTTATAATGCTTTGTTTTCCTTGGAAAACCACCTTTCCCCTTTCTTACTCCTCAGTGCATATGGTTTTAAAAGGAAGCTTATCTCATCTATGAGTAGTTACTCTTACCATCTTCATTTTACAGATAATAAAATAAGGATTTAAAGAAATTTAGAAATTTTCTCAAGGCTATATAGATAGGCAGTGGTAGTGTTGAGCACTTAATAGGTTTGTTATGATGGTCAGTTTAATGTGTCAACTTGGCCAGGCTACAGTCCCCACTGTGAGATTCAGTCAAACACTAGTCTAGGTGTTGATGTGAAAGCATTTTATAGATGTGATTAAAGTCCATAATCAGATGACTGAGTAAGAGAGATAATGTGCATGAGCCTGACTCAATCAGTTTTGAAAGGTCATAAGAGCAAAGCTGAAGCTTCTCTAAAGAAGAAATTCTGCCTGTGGACTGCAGCTTCAGTTTCCTGAGAGTTCTAGCCTGCCCTTCCTGATGGTCTGTCTTCTGGATTCACACTTGCCTAGCTAGCCAGCCCCCATAATCATGTAAACCAATTCTCTGCAATAAGTCTCTTAATATAAATCTATTGGTTCTGTTTCGATGGTTGAAATCTGACATATGTTTGTCTAAATCCAAAGCTCAAGCACTAACCAGAATGCTATACTCATTCTTTGTACAGATGATCCCTGATTTACAATAGTTAGGCTGACAGTTTTTCGACTATGATCGTGTGAAAGCGATACACAATCAGTAGAAACTGTACTTTGAATTTTGCATTTTGGTATTTTCCAAGGCTAGCAAAATGTGGCATGATATTCTTTTGTGATGCTGGGCAGTGGCAGCAGGCTGCATTTCTGTCAGCCACACAGTTACAAGTATAAACAACCAATATGCTGTTAGATGATTTTGCCCAGTTACAGGTTAATGTAAGTGTTTTTAGCATGTTTGGGGTAGGCTAGGCTAAATGATGATGTTTGGTAAGTTAGGTGTATTAAATACATTTTCCACTTATATTTTCAACTGATGATGGGTTTATCAGGACATAACTTCTCTCGTTAAATTGAAGAGCATCGGTGTATGGCAAATTAGGAATTTGAATCCAAGTCCAGATCTCTGTCCTGCATATGCATCTGAATCACACATTGAACTAATCAAAAGATATCATACTGTTAGCTTTTATATTTTGTACCCTCCAACTTGATAAGCATTTCGAAGACAGATACCAGCTTTTGCTTATTTCCTTTTTCCTATATTGTATATCATGCACACAGGACCTACAGCTCTGTTGTCAAAGTGATTTCTATTGCACCTGCACACAGCCGTATGTCATTTGTCTTCTTGTTTTTATACTCTTACAAATTTGGGGGCCATCATTATTTTTCCTTTTCTAACTTTTCTTTCACTTTTATGTGTTAATTCTTAACTTAAAAACTTTTAGGACTTAGAACTTTAGTCAAGGTTATTGCCTCCTGTCTTAATTATTAGAGATTGTCCTGGGTAATGTAAAATCTTAATGAGAGAAAGAGGTGCTATTCTTTCAGAATGCTAGATGATGATGTGGTTTAGCTGTTTTAATCTGTGCTACAGTCTTTCCAGGGCTGGACATCTAACAAATGTTAACAAGTAAAATTCAAAACTTTTAAATTCTCTAATGAGTACAGTTAGAATGGGAGGAACATGTTTCTTGCTATATATAAGCCCTAATTCCAAGGTCCAAATGTTATCAAAGAGCAGATCCTAAGGGTTGGTTAAGTGACAGGTCCCAAAAGACATTTTTCTGTTATTTTCCTTCCCTATTTATATTTTATGTTTTAAGGTCTTTCTTTTTTTTTTTTTCTTTCCTTTTTTTTTTTAATTAAGTTTATTGGGGTAACACTGGTTAATACAATTATATAATTTTCAGATGTACATTATAATTTAACATCTGTACATTCTATTGTCTGTTTACCACCCAAAGTCTAGTTTCCTTCAGCTACCACATATTCGATTAAGGTCTTTCTTAAACATTTCCTCATTTCATGTCATTTAGTCTCCCAGTAAATTTTTTTGCCATGAGAGTAAGAGGTCCTCCTCAGACCTTCTTATAACTTAGCAGGCACATTTTTAGTTGTAATAAATTTAGCTTTTGCATTCTATGTTGACATTTCTTTCAAAGTTCTTAAAGATATGGCTGATATTACAAATGATAACAATTGATATTTATAATAATTGGTATTATTATCATGAGTCAATAAATTTTTGTTTTGAGGCACCAGAAAAAGATCTATATGTCTGTTGCTGATGCAAAGACTAAGGAAGCAAGATATAAAAAATAGTAGGCCTCTCTTAGCATTTACTTCACTCATAATCAAAATTAAGACATGAAAAATTTTTTGACTTTGTTTAGAGGTTGAGAAATTAATTTTATTTGTTTAAATGGATTGTAGACTATGTGAGCTGAGCCACATAATTGGGAATGTATCTCATTTTCTAAGGTTACAAAACTTTATATTAAAATTTATATAGGGTACATTTATTTTATATAGAGAGTAAAACCACATACATTTTGTTTTGAAAAGTCTTGAAACCAATATAAAAGCCAAGATAGTCATTTAACTTTAAGTAATTTTGCTGCTGGTACTGTGTTGCATTGCTTATTTTGTCCCATGAAAAAAGTAGGTATCTATGTGCTTAATACCCTTGTTAATCCTTCTTTTCTTCTGCAAGAAATACTTCCCTACATTGGAGTCATACAGAAGATATGTAAACGTTCAATATACTTTTGCAAATCTGTAAAATATATAGTTAAGTATATTCAACCTTCCCCAATATAGGCTGTCAAGGAAAATGTGCAAAAAACTATTTTGAAATCGAAACCCATAAGTCCCACTGCAAACTATAAAAAAAAAAAAAAGAATCAAACCTCATTTGTTTACTTCTAAGCACAAATTACTTGATAAGGAGGCTTGTTTATTAATTAAGCATTGACATGGTTACAGAGATGTCAATGATTTTTACTGTTACACATACAAGGTTATAGAACACTTTGTTAATACTAAAGCCAAATTCTATTCTTAAAGGGTTTTCATTTGTATTATCCCTAGACAATGCAGAAGGGGCATTTGACCTCTGGAAAGTAATAAAAATGATTATTCTACATTGTTCCCATTGGTATTAAACATTTCTGCTACCCCTGTGACTTGTACAAAGGGCAAAATTGACATAACTTTATAATTTCTCCAACATGGCAGCATTTAAGCAAGACCTATTAAAGAGAATAGAACTCTCTAAAGAGTGTGGCCTGCTCCTGTCTTCCAATAATCACTCTCCTCTGTAGGTATACAAAACTTAGAGATCTCCCTAGTTTTTAGTCTAAACTCATTGTTTTTAGCGTACCTGAGTTTGACTCCTGCTTCCGTACTTTGTAATTATGTGATTGTGCCTAATAGTCATTAGGACTGTTCACCAATATTCACTTCTCCTTTGGGCACATGGTAGGTTTGTACTTCTCTTCCTTGAAATAGGTCATGGCCACATGACTTCTAGAGAGCATAAGTTACTATCTTTCTCTTCTCCCTGCATGGCAATTAGCTTCATTGCAGACTGTAGATGCTCCATCGTTCTGCAAAGAGCAGAGCCTTAGCTAAGCCACAGTGGAGAGGTGGCACCAATGAAAAATAAAACTGTTGTTTTAAACCACTGAGGTCTTGGGGTTGTTTGTTATTGTAATCTCACCTATCCTTACTATTTAATCTCTGTTAATTTTCTTATCTGTAAGAACGGCATAATAGTATTATCTGCCTTAGGTTTGGGTGAGGATTGAATGAGATTATCCAGTAAAAGCACTTAGCACAGTGTCTGGCACAGGATGTGTCCTCAATCAGTGTTGGCTCTTATTTTCACTATCATTTTAACTATCCAGAATCTAGGGAGCTAAAATATTATATATGTTTAAAATTCCCAATGTTTACTCCCTTTATATGAAGGCTTTTTTAGAATTATTTTTCTCACACATCTTTCTAAAATGTATAATTTCCTTTCTACCTTAAGTAGAGTTCTTAAGGACTTAGAGTCATCATCATAAATGTCAATATTATACTGTAATGTAATATACTTTGGGACACTTTGAGATGTGTAGAGCATCTGCTGTGATGTTTTTGGGTTTTTGTTTATTTTTATAGCAGTTTCCATTCTTTGTCACTTTGCTATTCTTGGTGTACTTTTGACAAAATTTTCTTCCTAATCTCATTGACCTCCTAATATATTGCTTTCAATCTTCTGTAATTTTAGAAAATATTAACCAGGATTTTAGAATTATACATAAAAAACAAATTAGCCTGAAGTAAGTGACCAGTTGGTAAATATATGTTGCTATAAAGAATCTCATCTAATTCTCTGTTACTATTGGAAAATTTCCACTTCACTGTAGTAGAGAAGATAAATAGAGTCTAAATTGGGTGGTATTCGTATTTCATCACTTTTACCATCCATCAGAAATATAAGTAGATTAACATCACTAGTACACTTCCAGTATAAACAAAAGAGTTCAGATGCTTGTGGAGGTTCAAGGACCTGATTTGTAAGCCCATACGAAATGAAAGTTGGGACAGGAACATATTGCCACTATTCCTGCCACTTTCAGAAACCATGGTAGCAAACACCAGTAAAGGTGGGAAAAGGGAGTAGGAGGAGAGCAGATTTCCCTAATGCACTCCTAATGTACAAGTGGAAATGGAAATTTGTCATAACCATTCCAGATGATGTCAGTGTATTTGGGAGTATTGGGCATTAAAGAAATAACATGGTTTCTGACCCTTATGATTTATCCCATACATGTGTTTATGCTGAATTATAAGGCATGTGACTTCTGAGAAACATTAAAGGGCAATACTTCTGTTCATATAGGGCATTTGTTTCCTCATTGATTTCTATTTCTTCTTCCTCTGTAGCAGCCTTTGGACTTTGCTTTGGAGGTGCAAAGCAAAGGTGAGACTTTGAAGATCTATTTTTCCCTCAGCCAATCTAGACCACTTAGATATTATCGCTCAGGATTTGAATCTTGAGTGACAAAATGACATAAACAATTGGAATAGAATAATAAAAAAATTGCAGCAGCAAAACCTTGAAGGGGAAAAATATCATTAGCTTCTCCTATACAGACCCCTGGAACTGTCTGATTACTGACTGTTCCTGTGGCTTCTGGGGATATCTCACACCTTTTCGGAAATTCATCCTCTGCTTTAGTCAATTTGTTGATAAAAAAAAATTCCTACACAATGAACTTTTGTGTTTTATGTTCCTCAGTAAGAATTAACATAAACAGACATTTAAAATGTTATTTAGTTTTAAAATATATTGAGCAAAAAATACATTTTCTTAGAACAGAACTTAATGATTTTGAATTAAGACAATTTCTAAAATAGGTTGTCTACCGTTTTTTGAGCGTTGCCGTTACAATGACTGGGCGAGTAAGATTACTGTTCTCGTTTGCACACGAAGAAACTAAAGCCTAGGATGGTTAATTTGGCAAAGTCACACGGCTGGAAGTGGTAGAGCTAGGATTTATACCAGGTCTAGTTGACTGAACCACCACAGTATATTGCCTCCTGTAGACAGACATAAGAAACATCCAAACCTGTAGAGAATTTTTATGAGTTTATTTGAGCCCAAACTAATGATATATGCTAGGGAGCAGGATCTCAAATGCTCTGGAGAATAAAATTTGCAGTTTCTTTTATGCATTTGAAATTAATGAGGGAACATAAAGTAGATTACATGGGAGTGGGAGAAAGCAAAATGGTATTGGATTACAGGATAGTTAAGATTGTTTTCTCTCTTGAGGGTGGTTCCCTCTTAGGAGGGGTCTGAAAAGAGGCAGTTCAAAGGTGTCTTAATCCAGATACACGGAAACAATAGACAAGGCTTGCTTAAGGCAAAGATAAACCTTTTACAAAAAGTTATATGCCTGGGGCGTGACCACCCACCATGACCTGCCCCGTTAGGAATTTATGATCAGATCACCCTGTGAAGTTACTTTCCACAGAACAGAAAGTTTTTTTTTTTCATCTACATTCCCATATCAGAAATAACATTATTTTTCAGACTCAAAAATAAGCCAATAACTGCTTGAAATTAGGTATAGTCTCTTTATTAGGGCTCTAATTGCAGAATAAATACTAGTAAAAATGAGCAGCAGATTTCTAACACATCTCTAAAGTTAAAATGGTTGTAAATATCAGTTCTCTAGTTTTGCACCATTACTACATTTGTTTTGTATTCTGTTTTCAAAAGAGAGAGATTTAGTTCAGTTACCCTAGATAATTCTAAGCTTAGTCAGAAGTTTATATTTAAAAATTGGTCATTTAAATTTTAATTGAATTAGAATTTATTTTCCTATTTTGTTAGGTTCTGGTATTTCCTGTGTGTGTGTGTGTTTGTGTGTTTTTACATAAACTATTGCAAATCTAAAATGTGCCTCATTGAATATAGAGCAAGGAAGCAAGTGAGATTGTTCAACTAAAACTCATTAGTAACTCTAGTATCATGGAATGAATGGAGAGAGCTTTATCAGTAGAACTGTGTGGTTTCTGAAATTCCTAAACATTTTAGGATAGAAAATTAGCTGACATGACAGAAATTTTCTACAAAAAGAATAATAAAAAAATTATAGATGTCTCCCAATATTTAGGGTTCTAAAAGCATGCTACAAGAAACCAGCTTTGTGCCTAAAGAGCCGCATTGTTCAGTTGTTTCAAGTTAATATTATTTACAAGATCCTTGTTGATCAGCATTTTCTATTTTCACAATTCAGTTAGTTTTTGAAGTTTGTGCAAAACTTTCTAGGAAATGGTTTTCCTCATCTTAAAAAAGAATTGCTGATTTTCAATTCACTTGAATGTACTAATTAAATATATCAAACACATCTGTGCCTAAGCATTACTGAAAAGAAATACCTAGATACCAAAATACATGTCATATTGTCAAGGGTTTTGGGTTTATATAACAATACAATTTCTACCATAAATATTTGCCCAAAAATTGAGATGGAATTGTGAGACCTTGCCTGTAGTGCAAATACAATTACATATTTACAATGAAGCAAAAAAAAAAAGTATAGAAAAGGCATCTAGTGCAGTGGTCCTCCATGTATACATAGCTAAACATGGAAGAAAGATATCTTCTGGTTTTCTCCAGGAATCTTCCCAAGTATTAAACATAGTTCTTAGAACCGTAGTTCTCCAACGTGAACAGCCTTGTCTATTCATGATTCTTCTTAATTCACAATTTATAAACCCATGAGGAAGGAGCAGGAATGGAATAAGTCTCCGTATTAGTCAGGATTCTGCAGAGAAATAGAACTAATATGTATACTATACATATATAAAGAGATTTGTTTTCAAGAATTGGCTTGTGAGATTATAGGGACTGAAAAGTCTGAAATCTGTTGGGAAGGCAGGCTGGCTGGCTGGCAACTCAGTCAGAAGTTGATGTTTTAGCCATAAGGCAGAATTCCTTCTTTTCCAGGAAACCTCAGTTTTTGCTCTTAAGGCCTTCAACTTTGTTAAGGGTAATCTCCTTTACTTAAAGTCAACTAATTGTAGATATTAACCACATCTACAGAAATACTTTCACAGCAACACCTAGATTAGTGTTTTATTAAATAACTGGATACTATAGCATAGCCAGGTTGATACACAGGCTATCATCACCTAGTCTCTATGTGGCAGCCATGCTGGTGGAGAGAAGTCTCTGGATGTTTTTCAGACATAGCTCAACCTACTTAAGAGTGGCTGGGGAAAGGAAGTAGAATAATAGGTGTCACTTCTTGCCCTTTCTTCCCTCCAGACATCATCCACACTACTTTCCCAGTGATTGTGCAGCCATGGTGGTGAGCTGAGGGGAGGCTGTGCCCTAGATAAACTGGGCAATGATGGTTTAATCATTTCTGGGAAACTTGGGTGTAAGAGGTCAAGATCTAAATGATTTTATGATGGCTCTTGACAAATAGCTCTTGTGGGGTCAGGGTGAAGGGCATCATTTTTTTTTTAGTGAAAATGATACCCTTGGTTTCACTTTGCTGGTGATAGTTTTAATGATAAGGTTTTACTTTGAAATACTATTTATGGAAGGTATTTGGGCCTCCCTCTCACCTTGGCACAAACTTATAATATTCAATAATAAGTTAATACTATCAGAATAATAGCTAGGCCCAAGACTAGTGGCGGGATATGAGGTATCCAAATCTCGTTTGCTTTCAGAATCTCTGAAAATTGTTTTCTTCTTATGTTTTGTTTATGCTAAAAACCTGTGAACTGGGACATAGAGAACAGGAACAGTAATGGAAAGACTGGGTCCTGGATAAGCATAAAATTATTCACTATTTAAATGTCTTGAAGGTATAATTCAAAATATGGGTCATGGAAATTTTAAAGGACATAGCGATGTTATGAGAAAATCTTACAGTCCTATTTTGTGTAGCAGGCCAATTAAATAATGAAGGATAGAAATAAAAAAAAAATGAGACTTATGCAACATCATAAGGAGATGGAATGGTGTTTCCAACTTTACCTTTAGAAACATGGATAGTTAATAAGATCCTGTAGAAATTACTTTCCTGCCTCCCCCTAATAACATCTGACCAATAAGAAAATGCGACATATATTCCACTAATGAAAGAGTTACAAAATAAACCCAGACTTTTCTTTATTTCAAAGCAATTTTTGCCAAGAAATGAAATAGCTAACAGAAGCCAGAGTTATTATCATCCAATGCAGGCAAAGCATTTACTAAAACCATAATCCCCAAAGTTGATACTACAGAAAGGTTGTCTAGTATTTGCTGCAAGTGACTTTTTAGCAGGCTCCACCTCTAGAATACCATCAAAGTTTATTTTACTATTTTAAAAGAAAGGATTTCACTTTATTCATATTGTGCCAGGACCAGCACTTAGTAAATTCAGTCATTTTTTAAATTTTAAAGCTTTTGTGTATTTGCTTTCCAAAAGAGTTAACCAAACGGCATTACCATTAAAAATAACCTAAAACCAAATAATCCAAGGTGGACGGGGAGCATACTTACAGGATGCTTTTGTAAAGGCAAAAGTTAAAATATTTCTGCACTTGAAAGTGATCGAAACATTTAAATAATCTTTCACAATTAAAGCCAAGTGGGAAGCAATGTAACAGCGCTATTTGGAATTCCTAGGGATAAGGCTCCTCTCAGCCACAAAGAAAAATTCTTTGTTTGCTCCAGAGAGAACTTTCACAAAATCTCGGCAGAAATATCTGCTGTTTTACATCAGATAAAACTACTGAGGTATGTCTTTTACAGCTAGAAGCAAGTTATTAGGATCTTTACTTCTATTGTATTACCTGACAAAAACAGATGAATATGGCTCTCTACTTCTAACTTATTACCTTGATAAAAACAAGTTAATGTTATTTTGTGTGAAGTAAAGACCTTAAAGCAATTTTGGCCTTGTTTTCACATGAGTAGAAAAAAATTTATACATTTTCCTTCTCTTTTTCTAAGGCCACAGAATCAGAGTATCCAACACTCACTTTCTCAGAACTTGATGGTACACTTTTCTTGCCAGGATAATCTCATTGAGTCCAAAGGGAGGTCAGGCCTTCTGGCATGGTTCAATGCCATATTCTGGGTCATGTTTTTACTAATTTCTTTATTAACACATTAACAATTTTTTTCTGTGCCCGAGTCTCCCTAAGTAAAGCTTCCGAATGAGCCAATAAAGTAGTGCTTGATCATTCAAGTTTGAGTGTAAATAGTCTGGTGCTTTCTCACTTTTCTCCCAATTGACTGAGTTAATAAAATACTTAATAAAATACTTCTCTATCCTGGGAGGAACTTTAGGTAGTTTGAGACAAAGTTGTTTGAGACAAAGCTAACCAGGGCCCCTAACCCACGTAGATGCTCAGTAACTCTTGAGAATGAAGTATTCTATTTGCCTGTCTCCAATGTGACTTGCCATTTCCCACTAATTTTGCCATTTCCCATTAATTATGCCATTGCTTAAAGTAGGAGAAGACTCAAATAAGAAAAAATCTATCTACTGAAACATTTTCGCTGCTGATTCAACTTAACAACAGATATTTTGTGGGTTGTGATGTCAATGTCCAATTATTACAGTCTAATTTTGCTGTTTTTTAAAGTATAAGGAAAATCGTGAGAAAAGGCAGGGACCAAATATTTTGAAAATGTGTATAGGAAAGCCGAAATGGCAGGAAGCTAAATTAAAGTTTGGCCTGTGTCCACCAAATATTGGGAGTAGTGGGAAAATGTAGAGAGGCTTTATCATCATTTGTTGGTTCTTCTAGTGTTTTAGGTTCTCAGCTGAACCAGGAAGAAAGTCATTCTATAATAAACAAATGATTTCATGGTAATGAAGTTAGTAATTTGCAAAGAAAAGGAACCAAGGAACTTTCTGGAAATATTTGTTTGTATTTCTCTGGCTGCTTAGTGTCCAGATAAAACTAAATGCTGAGGATAAATTCTGAACTACTTCAAAAAATGTGATATTATTAGAAAATACACTTCCTAGTTTCCTGGTCAATTATTATTCAAAATGCTTGATTCAGGGAAAATACACCTATTGCTAAAGTTGACCATGCTCTGTGGCCACACTTAAGATTTTGCTAAACCAGAGGAAGTATTCCTACAATTACTGTAATGCACATGCTCAGCATGAAATCAGTCTTTTCTGTATAGTATTTCCCACAACTTTGGAGAGAATTCACTAGAGCTCTGGGGCTCAGGTGTAAACACATGATGTGAAATCATGTCAGGGGTCAAAAGGAGTTTTCAATTTTTTTCACCATAAAGAAAACAAGACAATTCGAATAAGTCAGAGAGGTCTGGGAAAGCTTTCTCGAAAAAGATACTATTAAGCTGAGATCTAAAAGACAAATAAATTTTCTTTAACTATGTGATTGACTAAGGCCTAAAAGTGAGGAAGAAGTGTTAAGATGCAGCTGAATGGCTCCATTTAATTACTTAATGAATTAGTTAATTAATTAAATCTTGAGTGTCTTCTATGTGTACAATATAGGCTAAGCTCTGGGGATATAAATGGTGAGCCAAAACACACTCAGACACGGTCTTCATGTCAATTCCTCTCTGTGGACGGAGACAAACACTAATCAAATTACAGAAACAAATGTAAAATCATTGTTCTGTTAAATAGAGCAAAATGCTAAGGGAACATATTCAGAGGGAATTTGAACTATCTGAGGCTGCCAAGGAAGGATTTTCTATGGAAGTTATAATTGAGTTGAGATCTACATAAGAATTAAATAGCCAAAGAAGAGAGAGCACAATGTTCCAGGCAGAGGTACAAAAGTTTGACTGCCCATCCCTAGTACAGGGGCTTCTGCTCTCCTCACAAATAACTTTTTACAATATGCAAGAGTCTAAAGAACGTTTTCAGTTCAAATTCTAAGTAAATCACGGAGTGGCTGAAAAAGTAAATTAATTAGTTAGGTCCTTAAACTGGGCTTGTGGAGACAGTGGTTTTGATGCGCACTGAGTCCATGGACATCCAAATGGAGAGGGAAATATAGAAAAGATGAGTTCAGTACCATGTTTAGATCTGGAAAAAAGAGGTTCTGGGCCCTGTAGTTCAGAGGACCTTCAGATCACAAATAAATACAACCCATAAATAAAAAATTATTTATAAACCATAGGCACTTGTCACTAAATATTTATGCTTATGACTAACCCTCATCATACAGGGAAATTCCTTTGCACGTCTTTTAACCTGCCTCCTAGAAATTGAAAGCAATTGTATTTGAATAGTATGACATATTATAGTTATACTACTTCCACCGTGAAATAAAGAGAATGCTTCAGAGTCCAGGGGGGATTTGAACAGCAGAAGCACTTAAATAAGAGAAAAGATAGATTAATTAACTTGTCAAATCCTTCTTATAGCATGAATGCAATAGGTACTTGAAATTTTGCATAATGAAATTTTGTTTCCCACTAGTGCTGAGCATCTGTTTTCTTGCTTTTCTCCATATAAACCAATTTATGGTTCTGGAATTACTCCAGATATGTTCAGTATTTGCAGTTATTGCAGATGATGGCTGAGGAATATTTTGCAATAATAAATAATTCATACTGCTCTTAAATTTGTAGGCAACTGTGTCTAGATGTAATATACTTAAAGTGTGATACCAGTTCTTAACACTGACAACTCAAAATGGAAATAGTTTTATTTTTATAAAAATGTTTAATGAGTAATTAAATTTTCAAACAATAAAATTAAAATGTCAGCATTATTTAATTTTGCTTTGTAATTTGATATTTACTATAGTTTATATTTTGCCTTTTATTTTAATAATTTTGTATCTTTTAGAAGAAAAATAACTAACACATGAAAAGATTTTATTTTTCTGCATTTAAAATTTACATTTTTTTACTTAAAATATTCAAATTTTATACACTTTATACAGCTCCATTTTGCTTTTTAATCTTTTAGATCACAGAGAATGAGGGCTGGTGAAGAACAGAGAATCGTGATAGAAACAAATCAAAAGTAGAGATTCTAGAGAAGGAGAAAAGCTGGCAAGAAAAAAAAATAGAAAATTTTCAAAGAGAAGGTCTACTTAAATTAAAAAGAAAAGTATGGGAACAATGACAGTGAGCAGACAGACTTCTGTTCAGCATGATCTAACAGAGTTGACAAATAAGACATTACAAGTTCTTATTTAATGAGCTTTAACTATTGACCAAAACAATTAAAATTAATGAGAACATTAGTCTCATTAAATCCACAGCTTAAATGGTCAGATAAAAATATCTTGTAACTTTATATTCTTTATTAAATGAAGAGTTGATTGCTAATTAAAACAATGAGAATGAAAAGAGAATCAATTTTATATCAGTTTCATAACCCAGAAACAACAAAATCTACTCTGGCCTTCCCATTACGAAATGTAGAAATGAATGGTCTTGAAATCAGCAAATATAGGAAGAAATCCTTCAGAGCATTTGGCTGGATGATGATCTTAAGATATTCTGAAAAATCACAATATGATAGCAACCTACACGATGAAATTAAAATAGTTAATAATATTTTTGTGATGATTTATTATATGCAAACCTACTAGTTTTTGATCATGGTATGTGAAATGAATGTTCACTTCTGAACTGAGTATTGCGTTAAAAATGTTATTTACAATTCCTTTTGCCACTACCTCAGCAGAGCTACAGTTCTCCAAATGGAATTAATAAAAATTATGTAATAATTGTGACTCTTTCATTGTCTAATTTGGCATTTTCTGTCAGTAGAACTCAAATTATGTAAAAGTCTTGATTTAAAAACAATGAGTAATTTTGGTGAACCAAAAGTAGGAAAAATATAAGATATATGATATTTTATGAATTATGGCTGTCTTTTTTTATTACACATCCAAATATCATATGGGCAGGTGCACTAATAATTAAATTCAGTAGTCTTTGTTATTTTGCTGAACTTTAGTCATATAAAACCCATAGCATTGCACACATTTAAAAAATCTTGTTGTTATGAAGTTATTTGCCAAGATAGGAAGAGATTTTAGCTAACAGTTTTGGTAGCCTGATTTAAATTCGGGCCTGCGTTCATATTCTTGCCCCAGTCTTGCAAATGTTAGGGCTAGACCTGAGTGAACTGCTTCTTTCATGAGCATGAGATTTACTAGATAGAGGGCAATGGACCTGCCTTTTGGACGGTAGCCTGGAAGCCCATGCTTGTTCAGCCTCATTTAGGTTAATGATTGGCAGGATTAGGTTGTGGACAGCTTGGAGTTATACCACATAAAGATAGACAAGCAACACTATTTGTGATCCTTTGAAAGATTTACAGCAGGATGGAAAGAACTTAAGAATACCAGATGTCTGGGGATAAGAGTAAGGAGGAGGAGGTTGCTTTTAAGTGGTATTCTTTACCACTTCTTCTTCCCTTCACACCCTCCACCCCATTCTGGGACTTGCCACACTAAAGACAGGTACCCAAGAGCTAGATGATATTATCTAGATGATAATCTAGATGTAATATACTTAAAGTGTGATATTAACTAGATGACATTAAGCTTAGTACTAATGCTTAAAAAAACCACATTTGCACTTAGTCTTTCCTGTCTGAATTTCCTCATTTGTGTTAGCATATTAACCTGTTATACTATATTGCTCTGATGGGTAGTAGATAAAAATAATTATAAAATACTTGACAAAAGTAAAGCCCAAATGATAATAAAGTGTGCCATGGTAATATTTGCTATATCGTAATACATTGAGGAGTCATTTATGTTGTTATGTTGTTATGTTATTTCCACTTACTTGTAAATTACTTTCTTGGAAGTATTTTTAAATGGAAAATAGAAAATTATCATAGATTTAAATGAATGTTTTTCAGACTTAATTATAGGCTTCTTTTCTCAGAGCATGACCAAAAATTTTTTTTAATTAAAAAAATAAGAAAAATAAAAATATCTACTTTGGACAGAGGAAAATTCAGTTCCATTTATTTCCTCTCTTGAGGTCGTCTGGTGGTAATTAACAGATGGTCTTTTTTTTCTATTTGATAAACCAATGAGCAAACATGTGCTTCACCTTTAGCCTGCATAAGTAGTTTGTCATCTGAGGCTATATGTCAGAGTCTGGCACAGCACTGAGCTGGATTTACAAAGCCACTTCTACCCATGGGTAGGTTATTTCATTTTTCAATCATACTAGTTCAAACATTGAATTTGTATAGACACTTTCTCTCACTTTTTAGTTGAAATAAACGTGCCCTTCTGTTTTTGTTCTATTTTTAGTACCAGTCCTTGATAAAGCAAAGTAAAAAGTTAACAATGTTTGGAAAGTGTAAAAAAATCTTTTAGAGTATGTATATTGAAGTGATTGTATTTTATTTATTATTATTTTTTGAGACAAAGTCTTGCTTTTTTTTTCTTCCCTCAAGTGACAATGGTCTATCTCAATGTAGATTACAATGGAGGCAAGTATCTACTGTGTTTTGTTTTTTCCATCCATATAATAGAAACCTATACTAGTTATATACTGTTGCATAACAGATTACTGCAACAGTTAGTGGCTTAAAACAACAAACATGTATTATTTCACAGTTTCTGTAAGGAATTTGGAAGCAGATTAACTGGGAGGCTCTGGCGCAGGGTTTTTCATGAAGTTGCAATTAGGATATAAGCTGGGACCTCAATCACCTGAAGGCTTGACTGGCACTGAAGGAATTGCTTCCAAGATGGCTTATTCCCACGACTATTGGCAATTTCCTACCACGTGGTCCTTCCTAGAAGGCTATTTAAATAAGGCTGTTCGAGGTTATCCTAACCACATGGTAGCTAAATTCTCCCAGAGTGAGTGACCTAGCCTTTGAAGTCACATATCATTATGTCTGCTGTATTTTATTGGTTATGCAGACCAATCCTGCTACAATGTGGGAGGAGGAATATTAGAGCATGAATAGCCACCGTGGGATCACTGGGGACTAATGTTGAGACTGGCTATCACAAATAGGGTTGTGTTTGGAGCACTCAGCAACTGGGGTTAAGCCAAAATGCATCCAGGAGAAGCTATGTCATTTGAGTTCTTCTCGAGTATTTCTTAATATTTGATATATGTATTGGCCACCATTTGAAGCAATCATAAAAAAAAAAGAAAAAAAAAAGTCAAACTTGGGATCCAGAAATGTCAATTCAAATTCTAGCTCCTGACACTACCTTTGGAAGAGGTTTGATCAAGTCTGGCTATCTTAGTTTGTTTTTCTTTACAATGGAGGTATTAATACACATTTGTCTATGCTTAGATTATATGCAAGATAAAAGCCTTAGTTCTAAGTATAGCACCAGGCATACAAGAGCTAAACAAATGCCAGTTTCCTTTCTCCTTTCCCACAAGGTATTCTAAAGCAGAATTTCCCAAACATCGTGCTGTGGAATACCACTTTTCATCTTGTCATTCCTCTGAAACGCCTGGGTCTGTTGCCATTGGCTGACAGTGGCCTCCTCCAGTGTACCAAGCAAATATTAACATTATATATGTTTATCTTTGTGAAAAACTTTGGGAAGCACTTCTCTAAAAGAACATTTATTTAAAATAGCCATTCAAAAAGACATCTAAGCAGGTACTTGGGATCTAATTATAATTACTAGTCCCTAAAAGTCTATTTCAACACAGGCATAAGAATGTATTTGGCAACATCTTAGAAGAGTCTCCCAAACTTTCCAGATCCTAAAAGCAGAGATTCAGACTTAGATGGGAATTTCTAAGGGATGAGGCTGGGAATCTAATATTTTAACAAGAAAGGCTAAAATTCTTGAGATTGGGCAAGTCTAGGAAACACTACATCTGGTGAACTTACCCCTGAAAAGTGTAGTGTGGGAAGTTGGGGTGGGAGCTGTTGGGCACCTGGAGAAAAAGGAAGGATGTCTTGAGATTCTTTCGCTTAGAAATTCTGGCATTGTCACTGATTTTGCATTTCGAGGTCCCTGTGGGGTGTGTGTGTGTGTGTGTGCGCATAAAGTGGGGAGTGGGGTAGTTAACAATCTGTAGATGTTGTACTTGCAATTCATTCAGTGTAACTAGTATGTAGGATGTACTCACTATGTGTAAGACATCTTACTATGTAGTGGCCTCTCTATCCCTGCTCAGCTACTTTAGTGTGATGAACAAGGTAAAATATGTCTCTTTCCCCACCCTGCCTTTGGTATTATTACTTGAGCTGTAACTGAAATGCCTGCTATGGCTGGGCATGAAATGCTGTGAGTGAAACTGACTAGTTTAGAGAATAAGATCTCCAAGTGTAATTTCAGTGAAAAAAAAAAAAAAGAAAGATAAAAAGCAGTGTGTGTAATAGTCTACCTTTGTAAAAAGTGGGGGAAAAGACTATGCATATTTTCTTAAATTTGCCTAAAGAGACTCTAGAAGGATACAAAAGAAACTAATAAAAGATTTTACCTTGAGAGAATTTGGGGCAGATGGAAATGGGTGTGAGATAAGGTGGAAGTGGGTGTGAGACTTTTCACTATATATCATTTTTTAAAAAGATTTGAACCAAATGAACTTACCTTTTTAACAAAACAAAATATAACAATATGCCAGCCAAACCAGATAAGATCGTGGACTGAATTTGTCCCATGAACTGCCATTTGAGATCTCTGTATCACACAAATCCCTAAACTTAAATTGTTGAAGTCTGAATCATTCATTCATTCAGTATACATTGAATACCTTCTAAGGTCCAGTCTTCACGTTCAGAGTATTATCTCTGGCCTTGAGGAAACTTCTGTCTCTAGATTTTAGTGGCCCTTCTTGGAGTCCATAAAAATATTTTTATCTTAACTGTTTTGCGTAAACCCTTCTTAGCTTTGTTTATTCTATTAACTTGTTAGGCAAATTCCTTGTTTATTATCTAAAGATAAACTTAAACCAAAGCCAAGTGAAATTATTTCTAGATGAAATTAATATATATTAATAAAGCTTAAATATATTTGCAAATAAAGTCTGAGAGCAAACTATTCTCAATGAGAGACAGTAAATATGAATAAAGAGAGGGCAACCAGGAATCAAATAGAAATCCAACCTATCTTCCCTTGTAGAAAAAAAAAGATGCAACACAGCTTCCTTGAATCTGGTAATTTTATCTTAACATTAATAATCTTATCTCTTCTGGAAATGTAGTTTGGATTCTTTCCCTGGCTCACCCTCCCCACCCCCTATTAACTCTCAGAATTGTACAGTTCTTGTAGAAAAGCAACTAGTTCTGTCTTCTGGTAGAATGGAGACCAATGTTCTCAAAGCCTCTGTAAAGGTGCCAATAGAAATTTATATTGGCTCACATGTCGAATTATATTTTCTACCGTGACACTGGGAGACATTTCAGGTTTCTGGATTCTTATGAATTCCGTTGCCTAAAAATCTTGTTCAGAAGTCTACTTTGAGTAATTGTCAGAAGTTGAGTTACTCAAAACTAATATTACTGTTTTCGAACTGACATTAATACATCTAGAAAGCCTAACTATCTGTATGGAGCAATGTTTCTGAACAGAATGTTACCTTAAGAGCCTCAGAGATTAAATAACTATTTGAGAAGAAAAAGATTCAATAACATTTTATCATATATGTCTGGATAAATGATTTTTTCTGGGTGACAAAACAAGAAAGTCATTATTATATGCTGTTTAATAAAACTGTTCTAATTTGAGAGTTAATAGCACAGTTAGTAGATTTTTGCATCTGTTTGAGTTGTCTTTTGCTGTATTGCAAGTCACCCCCAAATTTAGTGGCTTAAAACAGTAATTCATTGCTATCATTCATGGTTCTGTAGGTTGACTGGGTTCAACTGAACTTGGAGTTCTTGTTTGGGGCCTCACATATGGTTGCAGTCAGATGGTGGCTGAGGTTAGAATAATCTGAAGCCTCAACTGGATTGGACATATGGTTTTTTGACTCACATATTTGGCTCTACAGCTAAAATGGCTGGAAGAGCTAGATGCTAGTATCTGTCTCTTTCCATGACCTGTCCACATGGCTAGTTTGGGATTCCTCACAGCATTGCAGTCTGAAAAAGGTTAGAGTTCTTACATGGGGGCTGTTTCCCCAGAATAAGGGTTCAAGAAACCCTGGCAGAAGCTGTAAGACTTTTGAGAAGTCATGCTGCATCATTCTTGTTTCACTCTATTGGTCAAAAAGCTAGTCATGCACAGGAGGCAACTGATGGAGCTCCCAATGGCCAAAGCAGAAACAATTTGAGCAATAAAATAAATAAAATAGTATTGGATTATAACTCAAAGTATACTGTAGAGATCTATCGAGTTCATACTACATAAATAAATGATTAAATAAACAAACAAATAAATAAATAAATAAATAGGGGCAGGGGAAGAGATGAATTTCTCTTAAAGAAGAATTTCAAATAATTTATTTAGATATTCTACCCTGAAGGAGGGGAAGTGTAAATCCTCACTCCTTAAATGTGAGATGCTCATAATGATTTCCTTCCAAAGAGTGGAAGGGAATAAAAAGAGTATCTCAGCTATATAATCAAGCACAGTATCAACAGAGATAAATCGTAACAACAGTATGTCTCCTTGATATGATGTGATGAAAATGCCACTTTACTTCTGTGGTCTTCCTGCCAAAAACCCATAATCCCTGAGAAAAACCTATGAGAAAAACATCAAACAAGTTCTGATAGAAGAACATCCTACAAAATACTTGATCAATATTCCTCAAAACCGTCGAGGTCATCAAAAACAAGGAAAGTCTGAGAAATTGTCACAGCCAAGAGGAGCCTAAGGAATTAATGACAAGTAAACATAATTTCATATCCTGGAGCAGAAAAAGACATTAGGCAGAAACTAAGGAAATCTGAATAAATTGCTATGGACTTTAGGTAGTAATAATGTATTAATATGTGTTCACTACTATAACAAATATACCACACAAATATAGAATGTTAATATAATAGGAGAAATTAGATAAGGGGAATATGAGAGCTGTCTGTACTATGGCCTAATTTTTTTTTCTATAAATCTAAAACTATTCTTAAAAATAAGGTCTATTAAAAATAAAGCTAGTCGTAGGGCTCAGATTTGCAGAGAGGGAACTATAAAAAGCATAAAAGCAGGAGGTGTGGTTCATTGCAAGACCATCTACAATAGCACGCATTCCACTGATTTTCTTCCAAGGACCCATCTCTACCCCATCCCAGTTCGTATTGGCTAGATTTTCACCCATTGGTTCCAGAGGTAGAGCCAGTGACTCTGGCCTTAGGCAATCAGTGGGTTTCAGCTCCCTCACCAGATTTGGAGACTTATCTCATTTGCCACAGGATAGTTTTAGGAGTGGGAAGTGGCTTAAGCCAGGGTAATCAGAGAAATTCTAGGACTCGTAGAAAAGTCCCTCTGGCCTTGAACTTGGGTATATGTGGGGTGGGAGCTGCTGCCTCTTGTAGTCAGGAGGGAAGAACTTAGAGGTATCAGAAATCACCAACCAGAATCTGAGAAAGAAGCCAGTGAAATGAGGTAATTAGGAGGGATGTGGATAGAACCAAAAGATGTAAAAAAACAAGCTGTAGGACATTGTGGAGCCCAGAATCCATCTCTGCTTGGAGGAGAAGCTCTGCCTCTGGAGATTTCTCAATTATGTAAGCTAATAGTTTCTTTTTGGCTTAAGTCAGTTTATTTGGAATTTTTTTTGGTCCATTGCAATGGGAAGATTTTCCAAATAATAAAACAAAGCGATGAATTGTCTTCCAGTTTATTTCTGTTAAATATGATCAGAATATTAATTGAGTTTAAGATTGCTGCTTTTTTTGAGGCTGCTCTGTTGATCCCAAATAGTTCATTATTTATCTGAAGATAAACTTGCAAAAAGTAAATTGGTTAATATGCTTAAAACACATGGAACAGTTGTATAGCACATAGGAACTGCCCAATAAACATTAGATATTACTTATTATTTCGACTTATTTTAATGAGCTAAACCTTTGTTATGGAACCTCCCATATGGCCTTAAAATATGTATGTAGTTATTACAGTAAAAAATTAGAGGGGTCATATGACAGTGGCTAAGAGTGTGCATTTTATAATCTGATGGGTGTGGGTTCAAATTCCAGCCCTACTCCTCACTTAATGTGTTACCTGCAAGTTACTTAACCTCTCTGAGCCTCATTTAATGCTCTTAAAAGTTAAAATAAAAATACCTCATAGGAGTAAAATTAATGCTTACAAAGGCAGTTTCAGTGCCTAACACAAAATAGTTGTTTCATCATGTGTAATTATTTTATACTGTATGAAGGCAAAATACTGAAATTTTGATTAGCCTATGAAGGACTGGTCAAATAAATCAAGAATCCATGTAAATAATAGTGGGTCTTATATCAATATATGTGTCACCTATCCAAAAATTAGAATTAGTAAAAGTCACTCTAAAAATTTATGAAATAGGTTTATTATAAAAGACATGATTGCTAGTATATTTGAAAAATTTGGGCTACCATACCTTTTCTAAGATAGAAAATTAAAACACTAGCTCAAGATGTATTTTGATATCTTTCGTTTAGCAGGTCATATTTTTTCAAAGTCACTATGTTCTAAAATTATAAATGAACAAGTTGCACATTGCTGAGCAGTAAGTTGAAAGAGATACCTATTTGGTAGATAATCAGCATCATAAAATTAACCTCAGAGTCAATAAAGGGCATTAAATTGGTATTTAAAACAAAGTAAAGGGACTGAGAACTAGTGTTATATGAACCTACTTAAAATATAACATAACTTTTAAAGAACAAGTGATGCTAATGTTTTATTTATTATAATGGGACCTTTTTAGTTGCAAGTAAGAAAATCCAACTAAAATAATTTTTTCATCAAACAGATCTGGAGGTAGGATTGCTTGTAGCTTAGTGCTGTCAAAATGGACCCAGAGTTTTTCCATCTGTAATCTGGCTTCCTCCCTGGTCTCAAGTGGTGCAACAGTTCCAGCTACCACAATCACATCAGTGTCCTGAGGTAAGAAAAGTGGACCTCTTCCTTATGTTTCTGTAGAAGAACTAAGAAACCTTTTCAGAAGCAACCTCCTCACTGTCCCATCCTGCTGACTTCCCTTCAAGTCTTACTGGCCAGGACAAAGTCATAAGGGAAATAAATGTGCCATGATTGGGTTAGATGATCTAAGTGTTACCTTTGAGGGCTGGGGCTGGGGCTGGAGCACTTGGCCCCATGGATAAACACAGGTAAATGTCAGGACAGAGAAGAGGGGAATGGGTACTGGGCAGGCAAACAAAAGCCCTGCTACACTGACAAGCACCATTCCAAAAAGTCAGAAAAAGAAATCAATTGATAAAAGCCTATTATCAGATACTATGCAGTAGTTAGAGGGAATAAGTGTATAGCGACAGATGTTTATCTTAAAAGCATAATATTCAGTGAAAACAATGGGAAAGAGAACAAAATTTACTGTGTAATGTTTGTGTTGCTTAAAAACACATGAACATTGAAACTTTCACATACTGCTACTAGGAGTGTAAACTGGTACAACCACTTGGGAAAACTGTTCAACAGGTTCTACTAAAGCTAAACAAACCATGCCCTACTTCTCGGTAAACTTATCTACAACAGAAAAAAACCACAATTTAGAAACAAACTGACAGGAGGATTATTATTTTAAATAGGGTGATTAAGCAAGGTTCCCCCCTTCCTCCTTTTTAAAAAAACATTATTTGAACAGAAACATGAAGGAAGTGAGTGAGCCGTGTGGCTCTCTGAGCAATACGTGGTTTAGGTAGAAGAAA
>NW_011888792.1:13379316-13411755 GCF_000151845.1 Pteropus vampyrus
GTAAGAAAATCCAACTAAAATAATTTTTTCATCAAACAGATCTGGAGGTAGGATTGCTTGTAGCTTAGTGCTGTCAAAATGGACCCAGAGTTTTTCCATCTGTAATCTGGCTTCCTCCCTGGTCACAAGTGGTGCAACAGTTCCAGCTACCACAATCACATCAGTGTCCTGAGGTAAGAAAAGTGGACCTCTTCCTTATGTTTCTGTAGAAGAACTAAGAAACCTTTTCAGAAGCAACCTCCTCACTGTCCCATCCTGCTGACTTCCCTTCAAGTCTCACTGGCCAGGACAGAGTCATAAGGGAAATAAATGTGCCATGATTGGGTTAGATGATCTAAGTGTTACCTTTGAGGGCTGGGGCTGGGGCTGGAGCACTTGGCCCCATGGATAAACACAGGTAAATGTCAGGACAGAGAAGAGGGGAATGGGTACTGGGCAGGCAAACAAAAGCCCTGCTACACTGACAAGCACCATTCCAAAAAGTCAGAAAAAGAAATCAATTGATAAAAGCCTATTATCAGATACTATGCAGTAGTTAGAGGGAATAAGTGTATAGCGACAGATGTTTATCTTAAAAGCATAATATTCAGTGAAAACAATGGGAAAGAGAACAAAATTTACTGTGTAATGTTTGTGTTGCTTAAAAACACATGAACATTGAAACTTTCACATACTGCTACTAGGAGTGTAAACTGGTACAACCACTTGGGAAAACTGTTCAACAGGTTCTACTAAAGCTAAACAAACCATGCCCTACTTCTCGGTAAACTTATCTACAACAGAAAAAAACCACAATTTAGAAACAAACTGACAGGAGGATTATTATTTTAAATAGGGTGATTAAGCAAGGTTCCCCCCTTCCTCCTTTTTAAAAAAACATTATTTGAACAGAAACATGAAGGAAGTGAGTGAGCCGTGTGGCTCTCTGAGCAATACGTGGTTTAGGTAGAAGAAAAAAATGGAAAGTACAAAGGCCCTTAGGTGTGCTTAGTAAGTTCAAGAAATAGCTAGGATGCTGAAATGGCTAAAATAGAATGAAATGAGGGAGGGTGGGAGGAGATGAAGTCAGAGAGATAACAGGCACCGGCTCACACATGGCCTTGTAGTCTTTATAAAGATGTATATATACCCAAGGCATATCAGAGTGAGTGCTTACCATTGCGGAGGGAAATGGTGGGGGTTGGAGAATCTTGAATAAAAGAAATAGACACAAGGGAGGGACTTAGCACCAACCTAATAGGCCAGAGTGTCATGAGTATTATTAGCTCAATTCTATACCTGAGTCGTGGAGTAGAAGTGGGGACAACTCTGGCATAGTCTTTCACCAGAGAGGACTCTATTCTCCATCTCCACACCACCACTAATTATCCACAAGGTAAAATGGTTGCATCAAATCGCTACTTCAGAGAAGAAAGATATGCCCTACGTGTGTTATGACTTCTCTATATCTGATGACTCATTCCAATGCAGGCGGCAGTATCTACAATGGGTGACACTGCCTCTTGCCTGCAGCGTGGTAAGAGACCTTTTTTCCTTTTGACAAAGTATCTTACCAACAGAGGAATAAGGATGATTCTGAACTATGTGGGAGGGAATTTGCCGGCACAGGTGAAGAAATTAGCCAGCAACCAAAAAAGTGAGATCACTTCTGGAATGAGAGGAAAGCTGACACTAATGGGTATAAAGATAGATAAAAGTGTGTGTTGTGGAGGTGTGAGATGTTGAGGTTTACACTGATGATCTCAATAGTTTTTGTGAAGAGGTCTGTGGAGAGAATGGCCCTGGCCAGAGTATGAGGGTTGTTAAGTTGTTTGGGGGAGCCTTGAGCAGTTGCTCACAGTTGTTGAATAGTGCTCCAGTCCCTGCTGGAGTTGAAGGTAGTTCGCTGGCTGGGTGTTCTCCACCAGTGTTTCCCATCATAGCCACAGGACTGAGGAAGGGGCTGACAGAAGCCAAGGGGCTGAGGAGGATGGAAGGGCAGGAGCTGAGTGTGTGGAGGTGCTGACTTGGAGTGAGGGAGGTTCAAAGGGTGCTCCTGCCTCCTGAGGATTTAGGCCTTGGTGGATAGCAGGACTGGTGAGTGTGTGTTTAGAAATTTGAGGCCATAGTTTTAGCAAAGTACCTCTCTTCCTCCTCTCCCTAACACCTGTAATCTAAAGAGAAAGGCACAGGGTGGGGCATATGGTTAACTACAAGGCTATTTTTAGTTAGATGATCTTCAGTTGGTGGTCCTTATTGTTTTCTCTTTCTTGGGTGGAGGCAGCAATTAAAAAAAAAACATAATTAGAAAGAAATTACTTATGTAATTTGAAGTCTTTGGACAATGGGAACTCAGAAAAGATCTTAAAATACTTGTGAGACAAAAGCAGTATTTACTGAGGGATTGTAAACAATTTGGGCCCTATTCCAAGTTAAGTTAAAAATTATTATAGACGATGTACAGGTTATTCTTTCTTTACCTGAATTGCCCTAAATCGTTCATGACTTATCTTAGTGAGAGGAAATAAAATGAGCTATAAGTAGCTATTGTTACTGGATTTTTCATTCAGGCTAGTGCGTGTGTGCGTGTGTGTGTGTGTGTGTGTGTGTGTATGTCTGCGCACATGCGTGTGCTTGCGCCAATCAAGGAGTCTGCATTTTGTGGCATTAGATGTCAAATATGAGTGCTAAAGAAGAATATCTGTGGGAGTTAATATCAGTAGCTAAAATTCTACTTGCAGTTAATTTTTTCTAATGATGGGAATAAAGTATTGAAACCAAACTGTTTAGGAATTTGTCTTTCAAATAAAAATATCTTTAAAATTATGGCAGGATGTGGGCAAAGTAGGTAGCCAATCTGGGGCTGGAGGTAACAGGATAGCTCTGGAAGGGGCTAGTTATGACAATAAATGTTTGCTGCCAAGTGCTGCCTTTTTAAGGAGTACTTGCTCCTTTTATGGGTTCCCTCCCTAGTGTGCCTTGAACTAGTCTGCTTGTGGGGAGAAAAATTAAGCCTTTTAGGGGAGTCCATCAATGACTCTTATAGGTGATAAGGTTAGTGTATGGCAGCCAGATTTCCTGACAGAAGTTCACCTGGTGCTATAAAAATGTCAGGAAAAATATTCTTGGTACCACTGTTCTTAATAGCGTCAAAATGGAAACACAAAAATGCCAACTATAGGGGAATAGATAAATACATTATGGTTAATTCTCACAATGGAATATTTACTTGCAATGAGTGAAAATGAAGATACACAAGACACCTGGATGAATCTGTTGTAAAATGTTAAGTGAAAAAAGAAAATCTTAGAAAACTATATGTAGCACAATACCATTTTCGTAACATTCGAAAACAAGCAAAGGAATAATAAACACAAAGTTCAGGACAGTGGTTACCCCCAAGGTGGTGAGGGTGGAGGGCACACAGAGGGTGGCATAGAGAGAGCATATAAATAGATATGTTATTGGTAATATCATTGTTTGGGTTAGATGATGTATTTATGGGTGTTTATGTATTGTTTAATATAAAATGAACGAAGAAAGCCATAAATGGATTGATGGACATAGTGCATTAGAAACCAGAGAACTATGCATTTCAAGCAACATGGCATTGAGGACAGCAAATATAACCATAACATGGGCCCTGTTGGCAAGCCCAACCCTTCTCACCCGCAGAACAAAACTTCCCGTAGGGGTTTACCTTCTATACTGAAGATAGGCTGCAAAAAAGCAAAGAATTTCAGAAAGTCATAAGTGTCATGAAAAAAAAACAAAAACAATAATATCTATTTGAGTAGGTATGTTAGGTATGTCTCAAGGATAGGTGCCCAGAAATAAATAAGTTGGATGGAAGAATATGTACATTTAAAATTTTGATAGATACTGCCAAATTACTTTCCAAAAACGGTTGCACTAATTTATATTTCCATAACCTTGTTTTTCTACATCCTTGCCAAAACTGGTGATTATCAATCTTTTGGCCTAGCAAACTGACAAAATATGGTAACTCATTTTTGTTTCAAACAACCAATTTTTAGATGAGCATGGGAGTCAGTAGTAAATTGAAGACTCTCTATACTTATTTCTGTCCCATTCCTGGTGAAAAAATGGTAGTGGTTGTATTTGCCTAAAAATTTTTTGGGATTAGTTGTGACTGTGATTCGGTTTATTATTGCAATCCATTTGGGAATAGAAGAGGGAGGAAAGAAAGATGGATTTGGTGCTTCTGTAAGTCAAGTATGAGGCTAGGTGCTTTCGCATGTTCCCTCATTTAGTTTCTTCTTCATGGCAGCCATCTGAGAAAGTCTGGAGACTCAGAACATTGTCCTCAGTCATACAGTTAGGGAGAGATTCAGCTAGCTTCACTTAATTTCTCATACTTTTTTCTCATTAAACCTAACATAAGACAGCACCATTTTCAGGATTCAGTCTTTCGATGGGTCTTGGCTGTGCATCGAAATCTCCTGGGGAACTTGAAAAAAATACTCAGGCCTGGGTTCTGCTCTCATAGATCCTGATGTAACTGGTCTGAGGTATAGCCTGGACATTAGGATTTAAACAAGTTCTCAGAGTATTCTGCTGTTCAGCCGGGGTTGAGAGCTATTGATCTAATTCAATGATCTCAGATTTCTTTTTAGATTCGCATTACCTATAATATGATTTTGTGACACTCTTTTGCCACCTTATCTTCTAAAAGTTTTGCACCTTTTTTCTTTGGTTTATTTTGACACTTTTGGAAAAATGCCATCATAGACTTTGAGATAATTGCCGATATCCTGGTGCGAGATGGGTAGAAAGACTGCATTACTAAATTGAGGTCAGGAATCGCTGAGCTAATTATTTCTCAGATTTTTATTTTGCAGTTTTTGAAATCAGTAAAACAATTACAGCCTGACATAAGTAGTCTTCCTCTTGAAGAAGAATATCAGCAAAATATTAGTACATTAATGATGTCACAAATACATTTTCATCTGTAATGAAACATCAAATGGGGTAGGCAGGAAACTTGAAAAAGGAAATATGTCTGCTATAATAACTGAAATCTTATTCAAATGTTACTCAGTTTTTTTCTGGGAATATTTACCCATTGCCCTATAAAAGTAAAATGCCTTCTGATTATGTGCCACATATGTGTGATGAGTGTAGTTGGTAAAAAAAATTTCTCTTATCTGATATCAAGATACCTTCCCCTACCTGCCACACAGCTTTAGAAAAACTAGACACAATTATTTTGGCAGGTCAAGAGGGGATCATAATGCGTCTCATTTATTAAGTTGTGGTTTATTCTTAATATGTGTTGATTTTTGATATTACATTTCTTGGTGGTGTGGTCAGCAGTTCAACATGAGCCGTGTGGTGATTTTAGCAGACCTTTTCCAAAGCACTTATTATTACTGTTGTTGTTAATATTTTAACTTGCAAGTTTTTTCAAACCAGTTTAATGTTATTGTGACTACGAGATCCTATTCAATTTCTATATGTCCTAAGAGCTTTTCTCTTCTCCTTGCTGTCTTTTTTTTTCTTCTATAAGTCTCATTCATTATGGCCTAGTCCTAAGATCAGATTTGTAAAATGCATGTACTGGGAAAAGGACCCAGGGTGGTGGTATAGGAAAAGCCAGACTTGGAAAATTTTGCTTTTAATTTCCATCAGTGATATCCTGTAGAATAGTTATTCTACATCATAATTTCCTTAACCTATAAAATAGTTCCTAAGGAGCAAACAATAGACTGTATGTGAAAATACTTTGAAATATATAAAGCATGGTATAATTCAGTACTATTTATTTTTAACTAGTTTGTTTTTCTTCTAATATCTACGAAGTCAGTAAAATAAATCAAAAATAATCTCGAAGCTGCAGTGGTGTGTGATGAGCATGTGAGATTGGAGGTAGACGGCCTGGTGTGAATCAGGGCAAATAATTTCATCTCAGCCTTAGTTTCCATCTTTAAAATGAAGATAATAGAAACCATCTGAGAAGGTGGGTAGATTAAACATTATCATGAACATGAAAATACTTTGAAAATAGCAAAGCACCTCTCAAACATTAGCTAATTCTTCATTTAAATTTGGGTGCATGACCCATCTTCGAAGTCATTAAGATTTGTCCTTCAAGTTAGGTATCTTTTTCCTCAGCTCCCCAGGCCCGAATCTCAGTGCTATTTCCAGAACTGCCCCCTTTGCCCATTTTGCTGCTCCTTTACCAGGCCCTCACTTCTGGACATCTCTATCTGCTCACGTTTCCTTCTTTCACCTTCTTTACTCCCGCCCCTCCCCCAAATTACATTGACAGTTTCTTTTCCTGGGTTTGATTTTCTTAATTATGAAATTATGCTTCTATTACTATAGATTAAGATTACATTAGCATTTTAGCAGCCGATTTACAGCTGCTTATGGCTAACATTTTAGATGACTAGTTAATCCGAATTAATACAAAAATAAATGTTAATAGATTGTGTTGTTTCTTCAGAGAGTATATTGTATTTTAGCAGTGACCCAGAGTTCCAGAACCCACAGTATAGATGAATATAAGCATTTTGGATCTGTGTTAGATTTGAGGTATGTATTTCAGGAAGGAGGTCACTTTCATTACCATTCAGAGCACACCTAGGCAGTTCCTCACACTGCTAAACCTTCGTGCTATTCCTAGGTGGCAATAAACAAATTAATAATAAGAATTACATTTCTTTCCTTTTTTGGATTCTGATGAAAAGTTATTTAATAATAACTTGATTATATTTTAAACAATTTTAATAACATGTAATTATATCATATATTTTAATTCTTTTGTTGAACTTTGATTCAAATACAATATCATAAAATTTAAAAATATTACAGAAATCTTTTGAAATACATATGTAACATGACATCCCTGTCTTTAAAAAACTGCAGTCAGATCTGTTCCTATTTTAATAGTATTCTACAACATATTTTACTCTACCAAAAAAAAAAATTCCAATATCTTTTTTTTTTTTAACACCTATAGCACCTGGTATTCCTAGGTGGTCTCCTATCCAAGTACTAACTAGGCTCAACCCTGCTTAGCTTCCAAGATCAGATGAGATCAGGCATATTCAGGGTGTGTGCCTGAATGTCTTTTTTTTTTTTTAAAGCATCGTTTCTAGGAGGATATTCTTTTAAGCACAGTGTTCCTAAAACCAGCTGACTTCCCCCTAGTTATGTATACCTAACACAGAATAGGTGATTTTTGAAACTTTTCTGGGAACTCACAGGAAAAAATAAAAACAAGTAAAAAAACAAACCAAACAAATACCCGTGATTATTCTAGAGATTTTTCTTCCTGGGAGTTCTTTATCGTTTGCTTTCTAACAGGTGTTTTACTAAGCCATAAATTTCAACAACAAAGCTGTCTTCCAGGACTACTTTATACAGCCAAAACAACAACAAAAAGATGTTGCTTCTGGATAACTAATGACTTGTAAGGCATTCTTAATAAAAACAATGCCTCCTTCCCTTATGCTATGAGACTGTTTGGGCTGAAAGAGTTTGAAGAATTATTTAGCCCCAACATCTGTGTTCATTCCCAGATGTGGGAACTGGGTCCCAAGGAGGTGACAATTTACTTGAGTTCACATAGTCTCACTTCTTGAGAAAGTTCTTGAGAAAGTGAATGGATGGGCATATCTAGATATGAGATAAATGTCTGTGTTGTATTGGTTTGTTAATGAGCTATTTGTCATTTCATCTTTCAGATGTGATTTTTCCATGCTCCTGTTTTCTTGGTAAGATGGAATCCTAGAAGCAGCCTTCTTGCTCTATTGCTGAGCTGGGGAGAGTTTTATAATACAGATATTTAAGGAGGAATAAAGGAAAAATTAGCTCTACTTTCTAAAATTTACTTCTTCCTTGGACTAGAATGGTCTTAGTTCTTAACCCCTGGCCTTAGAAAAGTAAGATTTTAGTGTGTGTGTGTGTGTGTGTGTGTGTGTGTGTGTGTGTGTGTGTGTTGTGTGTGGTGGGGGGAACCCCAGCATTCCTGAGGGAGCCTTAACTTGGACAGTTTCAGGGCAGGGCCATCACTGCTGGCTCCATTGTTGGACAGCTCTAACTGTTTGAGAGTTTTTCATTATATTGAGTTGAGATCTGTTCCCTTTAATTTCTACCCGCAAATCCTAGTCCTTATTTCTGGAGAAACCCAGACCCAATATATTCAATTGACTCCCTTCCTGATGAAGGCCTGTTGTTTCTGGAGTAACCAGCCCCCTACCCTTTAGCTTTTCTCCATAGGGCATTATTTTCAAACCTCTGATTGCTATTCTCAGGACTCAGTCAGGTTTTGAATCATGTCTTTTAAAATGTAAGGCTGAGAACCAAGTGTCTCTCCAGATGTGGTTGTTAATTATGGGATATATGGCAGAACCATAATGTCTGCTAGTAACATTATATTTCTATTAATAGAGACTAAATGCATTTGCTTTTATGGTAGTTACCTTTATACTCTTGAAACATAGGTAAACTTGGAAACTGCCCCCCACCCCCACACGCTCCCTAGATATTTTCTACATGAAATGTTATATTAGTTCTCCTTTAGTCTACGTTTATGCAATTAAATATTTTGAACTGACATTTATCTGGGTTACATGTTACATTCTGGTTTCATTTGTGGCAAGAGCATTTAAATTCTTGACCCTGTCCTTGATTGAAATCATTGTGTATTTTCCTTGTGGTAGAAGAACCGTCTGTGGTGTTTTGAAGGGGGGGGTGCCTTATTTTTCCTAGAAACATCTAGCAAAAGAAACATCATTTCTTGACCTTATCCTAGATCTCATTTAAAAAAAGTGTGTGTGTGTGTGTGTGTGTGTGTGTGTGTGTGTGTGTGTGTGTGTGTGAAGTGGTTGTTATACATAGTGGATATTATGATATACTACCTAAATCTCCCTTTCAGAATCAAGTCATAATTACCCCAGGAACTGCAAAAGTTGGAGGCTGAGAGCCCTAAGCTAAGTCTCTCTCTGGGAATTGCCCTCAGCGAAAGAGTTATCTCACACTAGATCATACCAACTTCCCAGGGGCATCCTACCTACAGTGACTGGTCAGGCAGGGGAATAAAGACTTAATCTCATTGCTTTGAGGGAGAGCCATCCCTGCTCCACAGATTCCTAGTGTGATGAGTGAATCCTTTGTTGTGACCACACAGAAGTTCAACTCTTCTCTTTGTCTATACCTACTTCCTTCATTCCTCCAGAGGTGTCAATCCCAAGGACCCTCCTCAATAAACTTTGTGCACTCAAATTTCCTTCAAAGTCTGTTTCCCAGGAAAACTGAATTAAGAGTTTTGGTACCAGAAGTGCTCTGAGGAAGCTAACTCTAAAATGGGGTTTTGGAGCTGGGTTCCTGCAGCTATCTAGCAAAGATGAATTATCCCCATCATGAAGTAGCCATTCAATTGTACACTTATACTGGTGGTCCCCCAGTAAGGGAAGGATCTGACTGGTGCAACATCTTAGAGGTGAAAGTACTAATTATAAAAGGACAATAGTATTGGATGGCTCTTGCTGAGTGTCATTAATGCATAGGAGAAAGACAGTGATTAACTACCAATGGAAGTATGAAACTTAGGGGGCAATGAAGAGGCTCTTCTCCTGCAGCCTGAGAGCAGAAAACACTAAGAACTACAACAAAGATTAAATTTTAAGAGCAGCACATTTCTAGGAAAAGTTAAAATTTTAGTAACACCACATTAACTGGGCTTGGTTCAACAAAAAATGGCAATGTTGGATGTGTTGGTAGATAAATGTGCCTTAGATGGTGGAAGATAAAGCCTGTGAAAGTTCAGGTGCTTGCCACAATAGTGAAGTTTTTTGGAGTCCATTGATTTGGGGCATGCTGGGATATCTGTCCAAAATAAAGAACAAATTCTTGCATTTGAAGCTTCTTATCACTAAGAAGTGGGTACAGCATCTTCTAGGCCTCTTAGGTTCTGAATGCAGTATATTACATACTTGGGGACATTGCTTCAATATGTTTTCTGAGTGTTATACAGAGCTGCCGTCCTTGAGTAGGGCCCACAGCAGAAAAGCACTGTGCACTAGTTCTGGGCTATGGTGCAGGTTAAGTCATATGACCTGCTTAGGCTATATGACCAAGAAGATTCTATGATATAAGAGGTGTTAGTGATGGAAAAAGATACTGTATGGAGTTTGCAGAAAGTCCCCTATATTAGTATGCTTGGGCTGCTATAACAAAATACCAGAGATTGAGTGGCTTAACAGAAATTTGTTTTCTCACAAATCCGAAGGCTGGAAGTTCTAGATCAAGGTCTAGCAGGATTAGTTAATGGTGAGATCTCCCTTCCTGGCTTGCAGGTGCCTGTGTTCTTATAAGGCCTTTCCTGAGTAGATGTGGGCAGGGAGGCGCGGAGGAAGAGAAAGAGAGAGAGACAGAGACAGAGACAGAGACAGAGAGAGCTCTCGTATCTCTTCTTATAAAGACGTTAATACTATTGGATCAGGGCCCCAACCTTATAACCTCATTTAACCTTAGTTGCTTTCTTAAATGACTCATTTCCAAATATAGTCCCATTGGGGGTTAGAGCTTCAGTGTATAAATTTTAAGAGACACAAGCATTCAGTCTTTAATATCCCTAAAGGAAAATCAAAAAAAGGAGGTCCGGAGAGAAAAATACAGATGGGCACACAGGAGTGGATGCATAGTGTGAAGATATTTATATGACATGTTAATCTCAGGGATTATTTATCATGGAAAAGGCACTAAACAACCAAGTAGACCGAACGGTTTAGATGATGTCAATCAGTCTTTATTGTTGGCCATCTCAATGCTGACATAATGGGAAAGCGAGTGGAATAGCCATGGTGGCAGTGATGGAGGCTATGCATGGGTCTAACAGCATGATCTCTCCCTTACAGGGTTCATGTAGTTACTGCTGCTGCTGGTCTAAATACTAGCAACAGATACTGTCTTAGTCAGTTCAGGATGCTACAGCAAAGCACCATGAACTGGGTGGCTTATAAATAACAGAAATTTATTTCTCACAGTTCTAGAGGTTGGAGGTCTGAGATCAGGGTGTCAGCATACTCAGGTTCTGGTGAGAGCCCTCTTCCAAGCTGCAGACTGCTGATTTCTCATTGCATCCTCACATGGTAGAGAGCAGAGAAGGGAGGCAAGCTCTCTTGTGACTCTTATAAGGGCACAAATTTCATTCATGAAGACTTTACTCTCATGACCTCGTCTAATCCTAATTACCTCCCCAATGCCCAGCTTCCTAATACCATCACATTGGGGGTAGAGCTTTAACATATAAATATTGTGGGGACACAAACATTCAATTCATAACAGAGATCTTTGGGTTTAGAGGTCTTGTTTCCCAGAAGAGGAGTATTTCCATCAGGGATGGTACTACAGTCCTGTTAAGCTTTAGGCTTCGCTGTTATCCTATCACTTCAGGTTCCTCAGGCCAGGAAGCCAGCAGTCAAGAAAAGGAGTCACCATGCTGGCAGGGGTAATTGACCCTAAAGAGAAAGCAGCAAAGCTGCTGCTTACACAGTGGGAGATGGGAAAATCTGTTATGTACTTACTTAGGTGTTCCACTGGAGAATTTCTTAATACTTCTTTGCCCAATTTGAAGAGTAAATGGAAAATATATCAGTCATGGCCTGAGAAGGGCGTGATGACTCAGTCCTCTCTGGGATGAGGCCTGGGTCACCCCCAAAACTAAACTACCTGCACTAGAAGAGGTGCTAACTGAGGGTAAGAAGAATCTGGAATGGGTAATAGAGGAGGGAGATCATGAGTATTAGCTACAGCTTTAAGACCAGCTGCAGTGTTAGTCTGTCCCAGTAACCTCTTTGTTGTAAGATACCCAGGAAAGGAGACCAATCAGAATCTTGGAGGATTTTCCCCCAGAACTTATTATAAGAAGCAAGTGGATACAAGTGGCACAAGTGCTGGGCTGCGGTGGATATGGTGTGCTGCTTTGAGTCCTCCCCTCGGGACTGAGGCACTCAGTTGCTGGATTGTCGCTGGCTGATGGGTCTTAGCTGAATCCCTCCCTGGGAATTACCCTCAACCTAAGGGAGCCACCTCACTCAAAATTATGCCTCTCCCTGGGGGATAACCCATACTGAATGGCTTGGTCAGGGTGGGGTTATAAAGCTCAGTCCGTTGACTCAAGTGATACAACTCAGAAGGACCAACCCAGCTCCAGAGAACCCCATGGAATTAGCTGAGTCCTTTGTTGCATTTGCAATACTGTCCAACACCTCTCTGTGCCCATTCCTATTCCCTTTACTCTTGCATAGTTGTTGATTCTGAGGAAATTTCTTAAGAGCTTTTCTTCATAGAAACATCCATCTCAGAGTCCCTTTCCCAGAGAATATAACCGAAGTCATACTGTGTCTTATTCTGGTAGGTCAGCAAAGATCAGAGACTCCATTCAATCTCATTACACAGATGTAAAACTGTACTTCACTATACAATCCCGATGTATGGTCTTATTTACTTGGGGACTGTAGTAGGCATGTTACATGCCTTATTTAATTTAATCCTTTCAACAACACTGGGAGGTAGCTACTTGTAATTCCCAATTTATAGATTAAGAAACTGACACATAGAGAAGTTAAGTATGTTGCTGAATTTGTACAAGTAGTTATCCCCGCAGCTGGGCTTTTAGGTTCATCATTCTGCTTCCTACTATACAACACTGTTATAAAGGCTTTTGGAACACAAGGTAGTATATATTTGCTGGAGGCTCCTGATCCATCCTTAGTTTGAACTGAGTATGCGAAACTGTGGATAAGGGCCTCTTAAGCAGTACATGATCCAGTCATAAGTTCCCCTGTGGGAAAGCTAGACTAGTGTCATTGTGGCTTATCCTCAGATGAAGACAGGAGAGTAATTTACCTTGGTAACTTCTTCAGGATGTACTTAACTGTCAAAGGATTTTATGTGACATAGATTTATGTGTCCTATTGGCTTTGAGAATGGGGAAAAAATGGTAACAAAGGAATAGTAGTTTTTTCTGCTTTGGCTCCAGTATTTTTTGATGCTATGGACCAGGTGGTAGTTGGAAGGCAGGCATGTTCTCTTACCTCTTGTTGCCATGGATAATAGTGAATATTGAATAGAGATTATGTTGGGAAGTGGAGAAAGTTGTATAATCTCATAAACCCAGGGTCTTAAGCTTTTATTTAAGTTGCTTTGCTGAAAGCTAACTTTGGTTATATCATGTTACAAATAAAGTTGGCATTAGAGTACGGCATACAGCTAGCTATTGAGTGAGGGGCAAAAGTTTGTAATTACAGCTCTCATAAAGATTTCATTTTTGTACTTTTAGTAAATTGATAATGATTAAATTTAAAGACTTTAGCCTTTACTAATTACAGAATGTGCTTCAAACCCTGACCATAGGGGTGGTTATTGTGGTGAAGTCTCTTGGTGCTGTCTATAGTTTATTGCATTTGCGAAACTTCTTTTCATTCTGCCTGATTCTCACAAGTGATATTTATTGTCTGTGGTTTATGTTATGTGGTTTATGGGGGATAAAAGCCACCTGCTTAACTATTTAAATAGTCATAAGTCTATAGTTTCCTAAAATAACCCAGTCTAACTTTCTCAGAAAGGTATGAAATTCCCTTTTCTGGGAATTGTTTTCTGCTTTTGATTCCTGCCCTCAGTGACATCTATGCTGGTATCTTATTTCCATACTAAGTGAGATAAAGTCAAGAGCATAAAAGTTAACAAAAGACTTCACACACACACACACACACACACACACACACACACACACACACACACACACACTAGCCAGGTCAGATTTCTCCCTTGCTCAACTTCCTTTATCCTTTTTCCACTGACGTCACATGTTAGTAATGGCAATATGTTGAGGTATGTTTCTGGATTAAATTTTTTAAGGGCTAATAATTGTCTTCTGGTACTTGTTATTTCTGGTATAAATATTTCTTAGATATGATTTTCTTCTAAAAGTATTTTCAAAAATTCCTAAATGAACTCAAAAAGGCTGGAGTTTGATGAGAGGGATATTTTTTTCGTGATATAAACCATGAACACAGTATTTTTTTTTCTTTTTCCATCACTATTTCTTGAATATTTTGAAGCACATCAGTGAGAGTTCTTTTCTCTAACTTTAATTTTTACTTTAAAAAACGCTTCAATGCTATGAAGAAAAAAATTATTGAGGGAGGGGCACTGAAAGCCTTTTGGGTGCTGGGAATGCTTTAAATCCTGATCCTGAGTGGTGGTTACATGAGAATGTGTGTGCATGCGTGTGTGTGTGTGTGTGTGTGTGTGTGTGTGTGTGTGTGTGTGTATACATGTGCTTTATACTGTATACAGTTAATAAAGCAAATTAATATATTCTAGTTTTGAAGGGTCTTTTATTTGAAAGCATTTAGAACATGAAATAAGGTAAGGAAAGAATTTTTTAAAGTGTAAAATGCTATTCAATTAAAAGATATCATGATCTAGAAATATGTAACTAACATATTTGATATATAAAGTGGATTGTCCTCTACCATCTAGCCTTGGATCTTTTAAACTCTGCTTCAGTCCCTCAGCTTGGTGCCAAAGAAGGAGTTTCTTTAGCCAGGATGACTCTTAGTTCTGCCTCTGCCGTAGAACTTAAAGGTTTAATTCTAGGGCAATTAACCTGCAGATATTTCTCAAAATCTGTCACCTTACTATGACTTAATGAAAAAGTACTTATTGTCCCTGGGATGATCATGGACAGAGTTTCCAACAGCTGGAGGGGAATTCGATGGAATCAGGGACTTTATTAAGGACATTTATTATAGGGATAGAGAGACCACCTCATAAGAGTGTAATGAGAACGAGAGCAAACTGGAACACTTACATTCCTATTAACACTTTGTTAAGTATTTTGTGTCAGAAAACTGCTAATGCTGACAGATTAATGAAGAGAGAAGAAAAACTGTTCTTAAGTTCCAAACTAGGTCCCTCATTAAAATAGGTTTAACTGTCACTTGGACACTGTCAAGTTATAGTGTATCCTTTTAGTGTGCATCTTGCGAATAGAGTCAGCCTGAAAGATGGAGCCCTGAGAGCCAGCCAGGCTGCCTTTTGCTATTGTGGACTTTGATCTCATGATTTTAGACTGTGTTTTCTCCTCTGACTCTGTACTATTCCATTCGTTCCCATTGCTTGCTATTTGATGATAGCTTCTGTAACTACTTCCGTTTCTTTTTTTATACCTCTGCACTTTCCACGTTTTTTCTCCCATTTTTAAGTCTTTTCCTGGACTTGTTTTAAGCCAGCTTGCCGTTCTACTTCTCATATATCTCTCTCTCAACAGCTAGCTCAAGTTTCATATCTCTCACCACTTTTGCTGATATTGGTCTCTCCTTTCTGGTTGGACTAGCTGTATGTGACTTCCTATGTGGCACTAGATGATTTCTAACCTCCTTTCTTAAGTGGTTCATATGAATGGCTTATTTCTCCAACTTTCTTGGTGGGAAAACATTATCCTCATTTTGTATCCACTTTAGGGGATAGCACAGTGCTTTAGAGGTATTAGGTAATAAAAACAAAACCTGTGGAATGAACAAATTATATATTCAAGGCTTCTATAACATCAAGTACTCAATCTTTTGTTTAAAGTTAATGCCATGAGAAATGGGTATATAAGAGTATTATAGTATTTTGAATCTCAAGTAATCTCATTCTTAAGGCTGCATTTTTTATTTACTTTTAATTTTCCTTTTCCAATTCAATCTGAAAAGAGGGGTCATTTGTGTATTTAAGAAATCCTTTTGCCCAAGATAGGCTTCCAGTAAATACAGGTTTTAAATAATGCAGTACGGATACGGCTCATTATAGTCTCTAAGTAATTACCGAGACCCTTCAATAACGGAAATACTTTCTGATGGATCATTAGAAACACATTTGAGGTAGATTTTTAAACCATTAATAATCATAGAGACTGCCTTAATTGCTTTTGGAGTGAAGAATTATTTTGTAATACGAAGAAACACTTGCTAATTCATCTGTTTTGCTAGATTGGATATTCTTTAATTGGCTTGCTTTAAAATGGGCATACTTGTGCTTTAAAAAGCTCCAGAGACCTTCCATTTATCCACAAATACAAAAATAGCAATAATGACTGACAGTCATCCCCCTTCCCCCTGTCAGTTATGGGGACTATTTAAGGTTCTATCTTTTTCATGCTCTAGGAGTAATGTGAGGTTTAGATTCAACTCCCTTTAATCTGAAACATTGACTGAGCTCCAAACCACTTAGCAGCCTGCCATTTTTCAATGGGAGGGAGAAGCAGCGATGTAATTTACTGTCCGCATTTTATAGTTTTCCCTTAAAAAAAAAAAAAAACCTGCTTATATGTTTCCTGTATTTGCAGAGTCTAGAGAGTAAAATGGCTTTTAAATGTGGCCCTGGCTGGGCAATTCTGAGAAACCCCAAGTACTGGATTGGCTACCCTAGTTGATGTAAGGCGATGAGAGATAAGATGTCTGGGAATAACTATGTCAGGGAGAGTGTAAGAGAAGATGTAGACAACACAGCAGATGTGGCGAGCCAAAGTAGGAGCACAGTATGGGAAGGACAAAGAGTCACGGTTGGCCTGTGCTGCCGGACTTAGGCGCACACCTAGATAACAATTGTGTCATCATTTTAGTCAGGCAGCAGCATTTACTGGGTACTGACTCACTCCTTGGGAGTTTCTTCATCATTACCCTGTCTGAACCCTGGTCTTTTAGAGAGTCAGTCAAAAGAACCTCTGTCTTTACTACTGAACAGGCAGTGTCTGCCCTGGGCCTTGTTTAGGAAAACTGGATAGGAGGTATGATTCCTGAAGCCTTACCCTCAGGACTTTCCCCTCACTCCTGTACTCGAATGCCTCAAATTCTTCAACAGTTTTCATCTTCTCCTATGCACTTCATTCATTCATTTACTTCTAGCTCCATTCATTCATGGAACAGCTACTGAGCATCTACCATGGAAAGGCACATACTGGAGAGATACTGTATTAGACAGGCAGCGTTCTCAGAGAAACAGAATCAATAGGATATGTATATGTATATGTATATGTATATATATGTACATGTATATGTATACACACACATATATACATATTCATGTAAACACAAAATATATATATTTATTTATTTATACATTCCATAATATATATATTATGGAATAATATATATATACATATTTATGTAAACACAAAATATATATATTTATTTATACATCCCATAAGATTGATCGATCTCTTTATCTGTTTATCTATCATCCCTCTAGATTTATTTTAAGGAATCGGATTATAGAAGATGGCAAGTCCATAATATGCAGGATAGGCTGGCAGGCTGGAGACCCAGGGAAGAGTTGCAGCTCCAGTCTGAAGGCAGTTGGAGGCTGGCTTCCCTCTTCCTTAGGGAGGTCAGTCTGTTTTCTATTAAGGCCTTCAGCTGATTGGATGAGACCTATCCATGTTATAAAGAATAATCTGTTTTGCTCAAAATTTACTTATTTAAATATTAATCTCATCTAAAAAATACCTTTACAGCAGCATTTAGAATAGTACTCAAAAATATCTGAGTACCATGGCCTAGCCAAAGTGACAGATAAAATTAACCATCACAAGTAGTATGAATTTTATGAGAAAGTAATATAGGCCCTTGTCCTCAATAAGTAAATATTTAATTAGAGAGATGTTCACATAAGTAAATAAATAACTATAAATCAAGTCATGAACTTTGTGATGAGTTCTGTATCAGCTATAAACAACTTTGAAAATTCAGAGAAAATAATTATTAATCATCACCGTGTATAGTAAGAAAGGCTTTGTAAAAGGGGTGCAATTTGTGGTGGATGTTGAAAGCTAAGTAGAATTTTGCTAAATAAATAAAGTAAGGGTTGGGGGAGAAGAAAACATCCCAGGTCTATTAAAAACTAGTAGAATGTGTTCATATATTCTCTAAAATTTTATCAAGTACAATTTCCATTCCTCTTACTGTTCTAGGTGCTGATGGAATGCAAAGACGGTACATCTCTGCTCAGAATGAATAATGATAATAGTTACCCTTTTTGAGTGCAGCTTGCCATGTGTCAGCTACTGCAAAGTGTTTTATCTCAATTATTGTCCTAACACCCTGTGGGAAAAGTTCTCAGTGGTGAAGCTCAGCCAGTGCAGTATGATATCAGTGGACTGTGAGGGTACTGAGTGTATTCCTGGAGCACGGGAAGGACAGGGAGTTGCCCAAGGCAGAGAGGCTGGGGCTGAAGAACACAGCTTTTTCATTGCAAGGCTGGGCCTGAGCGGGCAGGAATGAAGCCCAGCCCGAGTTCACATTCCAGGTGATTCAATAGCTGTTCTGGTATAGATAGAGGGAAGCTTATGTGATAGTACCCAGGGAAATGGAATCTGAATAGTCTTGTCTTCAATTCTTTGCTAAATTTGCTTCTACTAAAATAATCACTGTCATTATCTCAAGGAAACTGAGAATTAGAGAGATTACGTGAATTTCTCAGGATTCCACAACTAATAAGTTGAGGTTCAACCTGTGGCTGCCTGACATCAAAACCTGGGTTCTTTCTACTTAGCCGTACTGCTTTAACTCCCAGGCTAATGGGCGAAACAGTGATTGCTATGATCAGAATGTTTATGTCCCATCCCCCATCCTGCAAATTCATATGTTGAAGTCCTAATACGCAATGTCATGTGGTATCAGGAGGTGGGGCCTTTGGTAGGTGATTAGGTCATAAGGGTGGAGCCCTCTCGAATGGGATTAGAGCACTTATAAAAGAGAACCCACAAAGCTCCCTGGGCCCTACCACCCTGTGAGGATGCAAGGAGAAGTCTATCATCTGGAAGTGAGCCCTCACCAACCATGCTGGCACCCTGAGCTCAGCGATGAGTTTCATAGGGCATGTGAGCAAAGGTATATACATTGCAAGATATGATAAGCAAGGGGGCCTAGGAGCGTAGGCAGCCAATGAAGCTAGAACCAAGATGAAGACAATGGGAATGGAAAGGAAGGACTTAACATCAGAATATTCTGTAAGTTCAGAAGACAAAATTTAGTAACTGATTTTGGGAATGTGGAGCAACTTAGGTATCAGGGCAATTAGTTGCAAGTAAAGGAGCACCCTCACCAAATTAAAGTAGAAAAAGGCATATGGAAGGGTATTACCTAGGTCACAGGATTTCCAGATGATTCTGAGTGTCAGGCTTTGGGGCCATGCAGTCAGGAATATGCTCATGCCACACCGTGGGATCCCTACAGTGAGGAGTCCACTGTTGGCACCACTGGGCACTCCCTATCACACTACAGATGACCACTGATGTGGGTCATGGAAGGCAGAATCTCCATTGCTCCTTGCCCTAAACATACACCTCTACCTCCAACCTCATGAAAGATACTGTACAGCTTTGGCTTCCTCATGGGGTCAAAAGCCTGTGCCTTGGCTGCAAGGTTGGCTGGGAAAGGATGGTCCTGGTTTCCACTTTTGGAGGTTTGCGGAATTTCTCAAATGTAGAATGAATGTTCACAAGATGCTGGTGGCCACAAACATGCCTACTCCAGGTGGCGAAGGATAGGGAGGAATCAAAACTGAATCCAGGGTTTCTCATTTAGCAAATGAGTGATTGGAGATGCTGTGACCAAAATAAGGAAATAGGAGGAGGAATAGATTTGTGGGGCTAAAAATATTAGTTTGTTTTTGAGTACATTGAATTTAAGATATCTGCAGCACATCAATATAGAGAGCATTGTGCATTAGGCAGTTAGAAATTTGGGTTCCAGGCTCAAGATGGCAGGTAGGGCTAGAGATGTAGATTTGGGAACCAATATATAGATGTGAGAGTAGATGAGCTTGATCAGGAAGTAAGTAACCCTGGTGAACATTGCCTTTGAAGGACAGATAGAAGAGGAGGAAGACTCACTCAAGGATTTTGAGGGGAACAAGATGGGGAGGTAGAGAGAATCCAAAGACTAAGAAAACAAGAGTGTCATGGAAATCAAAGGAGCAAAAGAAGGAAATGGTGATCAAGCGAGTGAAATACTGCAGAGAAATGAATAGAGTGAGGGCTAAAGGTCACTGGGTCTCACAGTTAGGAATTCATTGGTCGTATGCAGAAGTTCTTTTGCTTAAGGCCAAAGTCCTGACCCACTTAGGGTGGACAGTCACATACCCTATTCCTCTCCTCAGCCCCCACCCAATATTACAGCTTTCATCCCTTTATTCCCACCAAGTTTTCAGTTTCCCTTCTCTTAATCCTCACAGTGTCCCATCTCAAGACTGCCTTACTCTCCATTTCCTAACGAAAAACTCTTCCCCAAACCAGCACCCCATTTTAATCTTAGCCCATAGCTATGCTTTGCCCAGACTCAGTGTTCCTTCAGCTGCCACCTTCTTCTCCTTCTCAGGCCCCACCCCCTCTCTGGTCTCTTTGGTGTTTCTCCAACTGCAGGGTCATTTACCTAGCACTCCATATCAGTCCCTAGGTCCGAACCGGTGCCCCAATTTCCATCCTTCCCATCCCTATTCTTAGATATACTTCTCATTCACAAATAGCACTCCCATTTCCCCCAAAGTTCTGCCAATGCTTCCTATACCAGAGCCTTCACCTGTACTCACCATTTTCCTGGCACTAGGACTGTTGCTCTCAGTCTTCGAAGACTTTGCTAGCCAGACTTTCTCCTACTTTTCTCTGCCTGTCACTCTCATCTCTACTCCCTTCTCTCATTTTAGGTGGTGTTTTTCTCTCTGGACTATGTTTCTTTTCCTTACTTTTGTACCTGTCTTTTTTCCTTATCTGCTAATTTAAAAAAGGTAGAATTAAAAAAAATCTTTGAATTTCAGAGAAACATAGTGAAATATTTATTGATGCAATGATATGATGACTGGGATTTGATTCAAAATATTTTGGATGGGGGCACACAGGTGGAAGAAATGATTGGTTATAAATTGATAATTGTCGAACCTAGTACGTACATAGGGGCTCCTTATATTCTCTGTATTTTGTATATGTTTAAAAATTTCCGTAAAAAAAGATTTTAATGAAAAACAGTTTAAGTGTATATAAGTAAATAAGATGAAAACCATTAAGTAATACTGGTACAGATGGCAAAAATATGATATGGCAAAAATATGATGTGGCAAAAATTATGACAGTGATATTGGAATGATATGTGTATTGAGGAAAAGACTAAGATAATAGAGAAGAAGCTCAGAATGAGTGTGGATCCAGAGCGTTAGAGCAAGCTTGAGGAGAGAGAAAAGGCATCCTAGCAATTCCATCATTTAGGCCTGACCTTGGTGTAGGAGTCTCTATACTCTCCAGGGAGTGAGGGGTTAGGGAGCAGGTAGGACTTGAATGAAGAATTTTGAGACAGCCATTGTGGGGAAGGTGAAGGAAGCCAGATAAAGGTAAGCTGCAGCCAAGGTTGGAGGGCACGAATCTGTAGTAGAGCTGCTCACCGTTATCTTATGGTCTTCTAAGTGACTCTAGGGCCCATCACCAATGCTTCTGGTTTTCTGTAAAACATGAGTTTTGTTTTTTGTTTTTTGTTTTTTTTTGTAAATCAACAAATATGTAAACTTCCTGTAGAACCTATTTATCTAGAAAATATGCTTTACATACTTCACAAATGGAACTTTTGAAAAAAAGTTCCATTGCTAAAACGTTAGACTAAATAAACATTATTCCTGGCCTAGGTATGTAATTTCTGGTATCTTCTAGACTTCCTGCTATTTATTTAAAAAAAAAAATTTATTAAAGCATAGCTGGCATACAATATTATATTGGTTTCAGGAGTACAGCATAATGATTCGATATTTATATACCTTTAGATGTTTGTCACTACACTAAGTCTAGTAACTATCTGGCCCTGTGGAAAGTTATTACAATCTGATTGACTATATCCCCTGAGCTGTATACTACATCTCTGTGGCGAATTTATTTTATAACCGGAAGTTTGTACCTCTTATTCCCCTTCACCTTTTTTACCCGTCTCCCCAACCATCAGTTTGTTCTGTTTCTTTGAGTCTGTTTTGTTTTGTTTAGATCTCACATATTAGTGAAATCATATGGTATTTGTCTTTCTCTGTCTGACTTATTCTACTTAGCAAAATACCCTCTAGGTCCATCAATGTTGTTACAAATGGCAATATTTCACTTATTTTTATTGCTGAGAAATATTCTATCATACATATATACTACATCATCTTTATCCATTCATCTATCAATGGATACCTAAGTTGCTTCCATATCTTGGCTATTGTATACAATGAGGCAATGAACATGGGAGTGTATATATCTTTTCAAATTTGTGTTATTGTTTTTTGGGGGATAAATACCCAGAAGTGGAATTGCTGAGTTTTATTTTCAATTTTTTGAGGAATCTCCATACTGTTTTACATAGCGGATGTACCAATTTGCAATCCTACTAACAGTGCATGAGGTTTCTCTTTTCTCCACATCCTTGCCAACACTTGTTGTTTGTTGACTTTTGATAATAGCCATTCTGATAGGTGTGAGGAAGCATTTCATTGTGATTTTGATTTGCATTTTCCTGATTAGTGATGTTGAGTATCTTTTCATCTGTCTGTTGACTCTTTTTATGTCTATGCATGTCCTTTGCCCATATTTTAATTGGATTTTTTTTTTATGCTGAGTCATATGAGTTCCTTATGCATTTTAGGTATTGACCCCTTATTGGATACATCATTGGCAAATATCTTCTCTGATTCAGTAGGCTGTATTTTTATTTTGTCAATGGTTCTTGCTGCTACTTTTATTGTAGATGATAGTGGGGTACACTGTAGGTGATAGATATTGAGTCCATCTCAAAGGGAGGAGAATTTTGAAAGTGGCTGTTGCTCTTTGCGGTGGTTTGTAGAGGTTTATCTTCCTTTTGGTTAAGACAGTGGTTTTCAACATGTGTGTGTGTGCATGCACGCGCACACGCACACACACACCCACACAAATGCACACAGTTTTGCATATCATTTCAAGGAGTTCAAAGACCAAAAGATCCCAGTTCCAATGCTAGATCCAAGCCTCGTGGTGGGACACATTAAAGGGTAACGTGTGTATTTGTATTTAGCAAACAGAAGGCTCATTTTTGGCTCTTAGAAATGATGAGCAATGTTGTCACTGAGATCTTATATTCTCCAGGCCTCTAATGTCCAAACTTGACTTTCTTAACTTAGGCTAAGAGGATTTAATGAAAATTATTCATTTAAGTCAGACTCAAAGTCTATTATCCCTCTCATGTCAGATAATTGCCTAATATATAAAACACTTGTAATAGTGTAACATGTCCACATGGTACAAGTATTTTATTTTATATTTTAAAAGTAAACTGTGTGTGCACAGACTTACACAGTGAACCAGCAGCTGTCCTGCCTTATTTAAGAGGGAGAAAGGAAGGAACTAACATTTTTTTGAGCATTAAAGACACATTAAATGCTTTGTGTGTAACTTATTTTGTCAGTACAGTATTGCCATTAGACAGATCTTTTCCTATTTGAATGATGCAAAAACTGAGGTTCGGAAAGCCTAATAAATTCACTCAAGATGACCAGTTAATGAGTGGCTGAGTCAGCATTGAAATCTAGTTTTCTTTTAAGTCTTTGCTTAATAATGAACATTGTTATTTATTGTTTGTGGCTATATTGTAGCCATTTCTTTTTTTTTTTTTAGAATTATTCCCCATTTCCCACTCCACCCCTTCTATTGCCCCTGAAATTATTAATCAAGGTACCCTGCCTTATGACTCAAACTAGGATAATCACATTCTCTTTGAGTTTGAATTTTGCATGGAGACACTTGAAGATTGAAAATTTTGTTGGAAGGGGAAAGGATTAAGAAGTACAAATTGGAAGTTACAAAACAGTAATGGGAATATAAATATAGACTTTGGGGACATAGTCAATAATATTGTAATAACTATGTATGGTGCCAAATGAGTACTAGACTTATCAGGATGATCACTTCATAAGTTATATAAATATCTAATCGCTATGTTGTTCACCTGAAACTAATATATAGTATTTCAATTGTAATTGAAAAATAAATTATTTTAATAAAAGGAAATAAAAAGAAAACTTTGTTGGAACTAGTTCTTTGTAGTATTAACAGTCCACGAATGGACTATTGGCTCTTGCTACCTAGTCTTTTTGAGCTACCCTGCTGGTTCGCTAGATTTCTCTGTGATTCTGTGAGCTATTCAATATCTTTTCATAAGTCTTTTTCTTTTGTAGGTTATGTAGTGCTATGGACTGAATTGTGCATTCTGTCTAATTCACATGTTGAGGCCCTAACCTTGAATGTGATGGTATTTGGAGATGGGGGCCTTTGGGAAGTAATTAAATTTCAATGCATTCATGAAAGTGAGACACTCATGATGAGATTAGAGTCTTTATAAGAAGAGACACCAGAGAATTTGGTTCCTCTCTCTACCATGTGGGGACATAGTGAGAAGTTGGCTGTCTGCAGGCCAGGAAGAGGGCCCTCAGTGTGGAACTGAATTAGCCAATATTTTGATCTTGGACTTCCCAGACTCCAGTACTGTGAGAAATAAACTCCTGCTGTTTAAGCCACCCAGTCTATGGTATTTTGTTACAACTGGGGTGGCTAATACAGATATTTTCTGTTGCTTTCTATCAAAGAATTGACTACTCTACAAAATGACTAGTGAGAAGACATAATTTTAGCTTTCCATACCTTGGTTCTGAGATAAGGAAGAAATAAAACAAAGGTCAAAACAGCAAACTTGGTGACTTACTATTATGTCTAGGAAGAAAAGTAGTATGAATAAGGAGGGAATTGGAACTATTTTATAGTGTGGATTTGGGAATTATTTACGGATTGTGCTAATTCTTACTCTCTTTGTGTCTTGTTTGCATATTATTCATTTCTAACTTGATCATGATTTAACTCTAATGGTGATAAATCAATGCAAAGTTAGTTCAGGATGACTTCTCCTTCAGGCTGCAGAACTGGTCAAATGAAAGCTAATCCCTAGAAAGTGGTTTGCCAGGAAGAAAAGCTGCTCTGAAATGGCAACCTAAATTTTTCCTTCCTACTTGTTTGCTTTGGTCTTAAACAATGTAAGAAATTCCTACTGCAGGAATTTCTTCACTGGCTCCCAGTCACCTCTTTCTAACATAGGTTCATCTTTTATTTTTAGAGCTTTGTTTTGATCTATATGTCTTTTAGCTCTGAGTTGTTCATTCCATTCGATGATTCAGTTCTGAGAATCAAGCCAGGTAAAGATGAAAGGTTTTACCACCTCTATAATACTTTTCATCTGCTTTTTAAAAAGTATAACTTCCCACTAGTATTTCTTGGCACCATCTTTTTTTTTCTTTCTGTTAGTTACAGAACATTTTAAGTTTGGTGGTATCCTAGCAATCGTGCAATTTACTCTTCTTAATTTGCAGATGAGGAAAGAGAATCCTAGAGAAATATCTGGCTTGTCAATAATTATGCAGTTAATTAGTGACTGAATAGGGACTTGAACACCGTTTTTCACATTTCCAGTTTGGCATGCATTCTACTTCTACAAGCTGCCGACTAATTGACCAAGACAAGAGTATAAAAGCAAAAAAGCAATTCCCATTCAACCTGAACTAAAGAAAAATATGAAAAAAGAAGAAATAGAAAGAGTTTTAAAGTATCGAATTTCACTGAGCAAAAGGGGAAGATTTTGAGCCATGTGGAGGAAAGAGGCAGAGGGCAGAGAGGTAATGCTTTTTGGAAGGATTGCTCTAAGCCTACTGCCAGATTTCTGTATTCTCTGGGCAAGTGCCTGCATGTTTACTTCATGGGTTAAACGATCCCTTCAAGGTGAATGAAACACTGTCTCATTTCTTTGTGAACAAAAATTTTAAAAATAACTTATTTTTTCCCTTGGGATTTTGTCACATTAAGTCTACTTGGTTTCAGAATCTATGTTGAAACAGGCTTAGGGCAACTGGGACTTCCCCTTATTTCTCTAATTGTCTTGTGTGCCTTCCTGTCTTGTGAGAAGTGAATGTTGTCTGGGCATCCTACTCCTTTTCCAGCTCTAGAGTGGACATCCAGGGTCTGCTCGGCAGCCTGTCTCTTTGCGGGTGAATACGCCCTAGGTCAGGTTGGTTTGTTTTCAGTATAGGGCCAGTTGTTCCAGGATTACTTTTTCAGGGTTGAAAACCACAAGTTTGGACTATGAGGCAAAAGGATGAGAATAAAAATGTAAAGAAAAAGGTAAAATGACATTTTGTTGGATTATCAACTTTCTGTTTGAAACTAGGTCTTTCTTCATTTAGTATCCCTGCTATAAACATATAGTTCTAAAGAACATATGATGAAAAGTCATAAATATTAAATGAAAACACAAGTCCATCTCCTTTCCTCTAGGCAACAAAAGCAAATATTAGAAATGAGTAGAATGTTGAAATTTTTAATCTTCCTTCTGAAAAAAGATATTTCTTAATAACACTATGGACTTGGGTTTTGGGCCTGGATTCTCAAGTCCCTCTGTGTGTAAAAAAGACAATGATCAAACCAAACGTTTTGGTGAGGAACACAACTTCCATAATGGGTTGCCGAAGTTGAATAATTAGTAGCTATTGAATTACAAGTTTAGTATTTGAAACTTGTATTTTGTAAAGTTGGTTGTTTTTCCCCTTGTATTTGATTATACTTACGAACCTTTGAATGCTTAAATCCTTGTGATTTTTAATAAAGGTCCACAATAATATAAGCATTTGAAAACAATTCATAATCACATTTCCTCATGCAATGATACATATTTTTGCATAACAGTTTCTAATTCTTCTCATAGGCCTATGTGTTTTATATTTACAACCATATATTTTATATTATACTTTTTTCATGTAACATTCTGTCTCAGCATTAAAATTTACCATGTTTTCATATCATAGTAACAATCGCTATTTTAAATGATTTCATATTTCATATTATCTATCTTAATTTGCTAACTTCTATTGACCACTTATCTTTCAGCTCATTAAATTATATTATAGAAATATAGATGTATATCACTGATAATGTTGTATTGAGCTCTTCATAGCTATAGCTTTTCATTTTATGAGTATTCAGTTGAAGTACTTTCTCATAATTAAATTCCCTCAAATGATATAAAGGTTAAAGATCATGAGTACCTTTAGGTTCTTGCTGTATATAGACATATTGCTTTCTAAAGTGTTTGTATAATATGACCATTTGGCTTTCTCTGTAGAGTCATGTGCATTGGGTATTATCATTTATTTGTTTTAATTTGCTTTTTTTTTTTTTATTACTGCTGGAATGAACATTTTTCTTTGTGGATTTTGTTCTATTATTCTGGCTAGTCGTATTTATTTGAATGTAATTTGTCTATGACAGCTTAACCACTTATTTTTTTCTGTTTAATAGTTTCTCTGAGAAACAATACCCTTTGACTTCTGGACACTCAAGTGTCTATTTTAAAGTGATCTTCAGGTCAGGAGCATTATGACAATTTTTCTATTTGTACCATGAGAGAAATATCCCACCTTCTTACTGTGTCCTCACTTGGTAGAGAGAGAGAGGGAGGGGAAAAGAGAATGTCCCTTCTGGTGTTTCTTCTTATGAGGGCATTAATCCCATCATGGGTTCCACCCTTAGGACCTCATCTAACCCTAATTACCTTTCAGAGTCCCCATCTCCAAATACTATCACAGTAGAAGTTAGGGCTTCAATATAGAAATTTTGGAGGGACACAAACATTGAGTCCATAATACTCTCCTTTTCCCTCAGGTCACTACAATTGAGTAGCCAGATACACATCCTCTTAGTGAAGGGAAACTTGGTGAGTGTTAAAGACAGACCTGAAATTTCATGAATATGTGATTGAGCTTTAAAAAAATTGAGTCAGTAGATATGGAACAAAATGAAACAAACAAACAGAAGAACTGTGGAAAGAAGTAGTTGGAGCACCTTACATCAAGATCAGTCACTAAGCATTATATATCTTATGGGTATTGAAAGTGGCATGTGGTGTGTGTTGGGATTTAAAAGTCCATTTGGAAGAGTATTTTTACATCTTGTAAATCATACATTCTGAATTTTGAGTCTCTGTCTTAAATGATAGGGATGGAACTTCTTAATGTAGAGAATCTTAGTAGGAATTATCTCTTTGGTTCTGTCTCTCTCCTCCTCCTGCCCTTCCTGTCATTTCATTCCCTACCCATATCCCTTGCCCTAAGCTCCCAACATACCAACTGGCATCAAGCTAGTTATACATCCAGCTATTTCTTTATTTTCTTTGATGAATCAGAAGTGAATCAATATCCTGGCAGGGAGTTAAGGAGGCTATTCTTTTCAAAGAGCTGTTTTGTAGGTTAATACAAATATGATAACTTGAGTGTTTAAAAACAGTTTCGAATGGCTATGTGCTTTAATTATATGATTCTTAAGCTTGAATGGTTATTTTAGGATTAAAAAAATCCCACTAGTTGATAATTTAAAAATGTAACCAGTTTGTAGAATCTGAATAGGTCTTATTTGCACATGGTAAAAAATGCAAACATTACAAAAAGGTATACAGTGAAAAATAAATTACCTTCCCATCCCACATTCCCAGTTCCTTTGTCTCTCTACTTCTCCTCTTGCCAGTGCTTTACAGAAATATTCTCTATATAATCAAACTTAAACATTATTTATATATCCCCCCTTTAAAAAACTCTAATAGAAAATACTATACACACCTTTTATTATTATTATTTTATTTTTAACTTAACTATGTCTTGTTTCTTGGAGATTGGTCTATTTAGTCACATAAAGCTTTATCCTTTTCTTTTTACTAGCTATATGATGAGGATATGCTGTAGTTTATTAAATTAGCCTCCTATTAATAGGTATTTAGGTTATTTCTAGTCTTTTTAAAACAAACCTCACTGTAATGTATATATATATATATTTGTGTATCTTTGCAAGTATATTTGTAATATACTTATAGGCTGAGTAACAGCATAAAGAAAAATGTTGTCTCGCATTGTTAAAAGCATGAATATTAGAGTTTTATATTCACTGCCTGTTTACCACTTACTAGTCATATAACCTAGGGATAAGTTATTTAACTTTCTCTGCCTTAGTTTCCTCATCTATAAAATGGGTGTAAATAATAGTACATACCTTGAAAATATGAGTATTAAGGCAACTAATGCAAGTACATCATTCCGACATCAACATGTAATACATTCTCCATAAATTATCTTGTTAGGATAATTTTCTAGAAGCCAGGATTTTCTCTTTTAGAAACATCAATGATATTATTGGAGAGTAACTTTTTCTTTTCATCCTTGATAAAGAACTCAGCTAAGCTTGTTACAAATACTGATATAATTGATGCATAGGTTTGACTCAAAGGAGAAGGTCGGGAGGGTAAATTGACAGTTCCTGTTGTAGGTAGAAGAGGGAGGCTGAATTTAGTCTCATTTGTTTTTGAACATTGGATTAAAAGTCATCATTTTGGGCTTCAATGTCCTTGTCTTACGTGCGAGGTTTAGATTAGATGATTCCTAAAGTAACTTCCTGCCCAAACTGTTATGTCTGTGCTTATTCCATTCTCAAAATGAGATGTAATTTATGTGGCTTAGACAGTGGAGATAAATTTAAATCCTGACTCATGTAACAGTGTCACTTTGTATATGTTGGTCCCTCTGCATGCTATGACCTTCCTCCTTGTCTGACTGTGTAGCTGAGCCCTGACTCATCCTCAGAGATTTAGCTCTGGCTGGGCCTTCACTGTGATGTCTGCGCTGAGCATCTCAGCTCAGTTAGGCACTTCTTCCTTTGAGCTGTCTTAGCCCTTGCATTACATAGTGGGATATGAGTTTTTGAATTTTAGCTGATAGTATTTGTCATTTCGGATCTGGCTTTGATACAGCATTTTTGTTGCATCAAGGAAGAGATTATAGTCTTTTCTTGAATTTTAAATTTCAAAATTCTGGGCCCTTCAGGGAATGAAAAGATACATGTGCATAGGTAAAACAGTCACTGAGAGAAGACAGGTTGAGTGAGTAAAGCATCCATGCTCCAGAAGAGAGAAAGTGCTCCAGAAAAGCATAGGCAAGAGGAGAGTAGACCCTGTGGATCCCTGACAAAGAGTGAGGCTTTCTGCCTGGTTCTTTTTCTGAGCTCAGCAAGGGATAAGGAGAGTGACAGAAACCCTTGAGAGGTATATGAAATCTGAGCACAGAGGGAACCCAGGTTTCCTTTCCTGCATAGAGCCCAGGGAGGTGAGAAGAACCCAGAGTAGAAATGGCTGTACAGGGCACCCAGGTGAAAAGGCCCAAGGGAGCCTGCAGAGGTTCCATAGAGCCCGGCAGGACAGTACCCCTGTGCTCCGAAGGAAGCATGAAAGTGATAAAGGGCTGAGATGGTCCTGCTGAGTTTCCTGGGGTCCAGTGTGGTGTGGGTGCCACAGAATGATCTCATGTACCTTAAAGGGGCAAAGGAGTTAAAGAGACTTTGCTCCCAAGGTATTTTTGATTGGAAACATGAACAGAAATCAGCAATGACCTGTCTGGACCAATTACTGAAGACAAAATGGGGAACATCTCAGAAACTCCTAGCATGACCCAGAGAAATGGAGAAATGCCAATTTGACTGAGATTAAGTTGTCACAACCTAGAAAAATAGAAACTCCATGTTAGAACTTAAGTTTGTTAGAATTTTTAAAAATTTAAATAAAGATTCCTAGCACCTCTAATACTCGCCCATTGCACTGTAAATGTTTGATTCCTTGTCTGCTTCTCTGGATCATAAACTCTTTGAAGGAAGTCTAGGTCTTTAATTTCTATTTTATTTGTTCCTGTACCTTGCAAGTGCTGACACAGAGGAGGCCTACAGTAAGCTTTTTGAATGAATAAATGGACATTTATTGGGTGGCTATTCTTTGCCACAAGCTATCGTCGATGCTTTCCCAGCCCTTATACTAGGCGTTATTATCTCCATTTTGCAGTTGAGAACATTACGGCACAGGCAGTGGGTGGGAGGTCTGTCATTCACATTCTGGGCCCTCTGACACCAGATTGCCTTCTTAAGTAAAACTGGATATTTCTCTTACTGTCTGAATATAACTATGGAATAAGAATGAAAATTAGCTTTTCACTTATTTTAGTAAGTTTTCCATATTTCTTGTTTACTACTTTCAAAATAAAGAGCAGAGTGTTCTGCTCATTTTGCTCTAATTATAATTACAGATTAGAAAAAAGTACCTAGTACAGTATGACCATGATACCACAAATATAATCAGAGCACAGATAAAGCTTAATATTCTTGCAAATACTGCTTTATTTATTTATAAAATAAATAAATGTTCTTTGTAGACAATATGTAAAATAAGTTTAAGAAGTTAAAATTCACTAATAATTTTACTTCTTAGAGATAACTACTATTAACCTACAGTTATATTTCACTCTGATTTTAGAAAATTAGAAAATTGATATCAATACTTTGTTTATATGTCATTATATCACAAGTGTTCTGCAGAGCACAGGATGTTTAGTGTTAATGGAACAAAACTATTTAGGTTGTGGTGCTCAGTGAGAGGAGTTATTGGAGTTAGGATGCCAGAGGTACTTGGGGGTACTCAATATGCAAATTATTGTTTTAGATATACTACCAGAAAACTTTTAAAGATTCAAAGAAAGTAAAAGGTTCATATAATTCAGCAAGACTCTCATGACTATAGTAAACTTAAATTGCAATTTGAAATACTGAGAAAATAAAAAATCACTGGTAACATGGTTTAGGAATGGCTTAACAATCCTACTTGAAAGAGGAGGGGCCACATGTCCAGGAGAGATTTGACCGCCTGACCTCAGCGTACCATCCATACCCATGAACAGATTTGTTGCTGTATCTGTTTTCGTGAACTAAAGAGAGAGAAATTAGAAAAGTCAGCCATAGGGCACAGCAGTAATTGACCAAGTGTAGCAACATTTCTCTCTCCCTCAGAGGCAGTGAAACACTGGGCTACAACAAGGAGTAAAAGTTTACATTTCAAACTTTCTAGAAAATCAACATGTTTTAGGCCAATTAAAGAAGAAGAACACCTTCTACCCAAGGCAGTGGAATCTTCTCGATGTGATTGGAAACCACTGTTGAATGTCTTAGCTTGTTTCCAGGGTGTTTAATAAAGAGGAGTCCTGAAGGGTAATCCAAATTTACTTGATACTTTTAGATTTTAGCATGTGGGGACTAATCTTATTTCTCTGTCTATGTACCCTGTGAGCTGTTGCAGATTAAAATATGATTAGCTCTTCCCTTTAATTGGCCATGTAATAAACCCATCATCTCAAAATCATGGCGTAGTGGTTCAGAGTACACTCTTGGAGCCAGACTGCCTGTATTTAATTCTGCTCTTCGTGGGTTTTGAGACATTGAGCAAGCTACTAAAGATCTTTATGCCTAATTTTCCTCATTTGTTTTTGTTTTAGGTTTGTTGTTGT
>NW_011888792.1:13413699-13416000 GCF_000151845.1 Pteropus vampyrus
ATATTATTCTTCGGTCTTCTAAGGCTAAGAAGTGAGCTAGTAAATAATACTATGAAAGTTGAAAACTGAGAAACAAATAGACTGTTGCATTCCTAAATTACAATTTGTAAACAAAACCCTGTTCCTAATAACCGTAGTTTCATGAACTTAACTAGATGTGAAATGTGCCCCAGGACTTCGGAAAACCCTGGATAGCTGTCACTCACTGGCTGGGCAGCTTGAAGGTCAGAGCCTCTTTTGGATCAAGCAGAGGTCTTGGGTCAGATACTGACTTTTTAGTGCAGGGGCTACTTACACATCTAAGATTCATATCTTGGCTAGAAATCATTTATAGTGTGCCTTTGAGTTAGCAATGTGCCTGGATTTCAATCTTCTCTAAAAACTGTAAAATGAGAATCAGAACTGTAGTGGTAACAAAGAACTCAAAATTAGTACAGATAAAAAGAATCTCATCATGAAATAGAATGATAAAGCTTCCCATTGATGATTGCTGGTGAACTGAGGTAAAACGATGAATTGAGAGTGGGCTAATGACATATGGCTGACTTGGAAATCTCATAATAATGAAAAGGTACCAATGTTTTTGTGGCAGAATGGATGAGTGGTTAAGCAAGAAACAGAAGGGTTAGGGATGAACACTGCAGGGTCTTTAAGCTCCTATTTGTAGCAAATAGAATGCCTTGCTCAACAGTTACATGATGAGCTTTCGCGTAATGCTATATGAAATTATAATAGATAGTGTTCCCTCAGTGTTGATGGGGAGAAATCCTTAAACATAACATTATGATAGATTCAATTTATGTATTGGATTATTTTATCATCAGAGGTTTCATTCACATTTTTCCAGTCATTTTAATTATAACATAGGAGAGCTAAGAGTGTACATACATTTTTTTTTTTAGCATATTCCACCTAAAACTTGGAAGACCAGTCTTCTTATGTAAATTTTTAACTTCAGTTTAATTATTTCCTTTTTTAGGATTCAAAATTTTCTTCATCTTCCTATTTTTTATAGATTCTCATGAATTCTTGTTTACAAAAACCTTTCTCTATACCACAAGTACTTAATAGAAAAAAGTGGAATGGAGGGAGAAAGAATCATAGAAACTCACATTGAGCTAAATGACCCCTAGAATGCAATTTGAAGATGAGTGTTCCAAATTATTTTTTCTCTGTCCAGATGATGGACTAATAAGGGAATCCATCCATCAGTCAACCAAACTCAATCAATGAGAACAGGGCAGAGCTCATCTGAGTGGTAATGGATGGTACTTGAAAGTGAATTAGTGATTGAATTGGAGAGATTTCAGAGGAATAGAGCTAACAATGGAAAATTCAGTTAACTTGTATATATTGCTTACAGGATGTGGGAAGGACAACAGCAAATTTTACCCAACAGCCTCCAACTACCTGTGAAGCTGACCTAGAGGCTGCTTCAGATTTGATGAATTGAAACAAGTCCATCTGAAATCATTTTTTCAGCCCCACAACTTTTATAATAATGTGTATCAAACCGAGAAACCTACATTCAAGTACCTGAATACATCTGAACAGAGACATACAACTCCCAACAATGTCTCCATGACAATATGCTGCTGGTTGCTAATTAGAAAAAAGCACGAGTAATAATTAGAAGGCATTCTGTTGCTTGCTGGGAGGCTCCTTCCTTAAATGGTTAAAATATTCAGCTTATAGAGCAACCACCTGATTTACAAATCTTTGACAGGAGGTGTTAACAATGCATATTTACTTGTTCTTTTAATCACAAGTTACCTGTGCACAAGCTTAAAAATCAGGCCAAGCTACAAATGGTCATTAATATGACCACTACTGGAACTCCATCACCCCCACTAAAGACAAAGTCCCTCTCATGTCAATTTATCATCAGCACCCACTAAGTCACAGCCCTTTTCTATTCTCTCAGGATCATAGTGCCAGCAGGCTCTTTGCCCCGGTGTTAACAATCAACACCTCGTGGAGGTAACTTGCCTAATAGAAGAGGAACATTTTGTAATGCATCCTGAAAGGATATCAAACCCAGACTTTTAACAGATTAAAATAAGCAAAGCTAAGACAAAGGGAAGGAGTGTGCCTCATATTCTTTTAGCCCTTGAAGCCCAGGTTTCCTGCCTGGGACCTACAGTTTTGATCAGGCTGCACTATTGAATGGAGATATTAGTGTTGCAAATCTATTATTGGTTTATTCACCCTAGAAAGTTTTTATATTGAAAAATATAAGGTGTTTCATTTCTACCATATCTATTTCCTCTTCATTTCAGTATAGTTAGGAAACACTGTTCA
>NW_011888792.1:13416050-13418364 GCF_000151845.1 Pteropus vampyrus
AGGAAGCTCAAACAACCAAGAGGAAAGGCCAGGCAAGAGGCTTAGAAGGACCGAGAAGTAAGACCATTGTGGGGCTGGGAAACGGACTGCTGGACGGTCACTTTTGGGTCCATCAGCCTCTTGTCCCTTATTCATATTCCAGAGAGAGGAAGCAGATCAGCCTAGCTTGGGTCAGGTGCCCACCCCTTGGCTAGAGAAGGGCAGGACATCAAAATTGGCAACTACACCTGACTATATCTGATAGAGGAGTCCCTCCAAAACAAAATCAGGATTCTATCACCAACAGAAGGAAGAAAAACAGTAGACTGGACAAAAACAGCAAATGTCTACTTCACTACTTTATATTGCTTTAAGCCACCGACGAAGACGACAGAAGGCAGAAGGAATTAAGGAGACCCTGAAGACCGATTTTTAATCTTTCTCCCCTATCGGGTTGCCTTCTTCTCTGGCTCTAAAGCCTAGACTCACACCAGAAGGGACCCTTGGTCTCTCTGATGGAATTTTCTCCTGATCCTACCACAGTCTCACTTAAAGAAAACAGCTCAAAACACTGTATGGATTTTTACCAAAATAATGATAGTTATTCTTCCATAAGATACTTATTGGGTGTCTACTATCTATCAATAAAGGGCAAATAAGTCCTATCTCCTGCCTTTCAGAAATTCATAGTCAGGGAATCAGATACTTATTGGGTGTCTACTATCTATCAATAAAGGACGAATAAGTCCTGTCTCCTGCCTTTCAGAAATTCATAGTCAGGGAAGCAAGACAGACATATAAACAAATAAATTACATGATTATAATGCAGTGTGGAGAATGGTGTAATAAAGAAACAAAAAAAGGGCACAGCTAATCTGCCTAGGGGATTCAGTGGAAGTGATATTTGAACGAGGTCTTGAAAAATGAATGAGCACTTATAATTTTAAATTGAGACATTTAGTATAAAAACAAAATTGTGACCCCAAATTATAAACATTATTCACACTGCTGTCAAGGGCACCGATTTCATCTCCTGGCAGCATAAATATTATTCTTCGGTCTTCTAAGGCTAAGAAGTGAGCTAGTAAATAATACTATGAAAGTTGAAAACTGAGAAACAAATAGACTGTTGCATTCCTAAATTACAATTTGTAAACAAAACCCTGTTCCTAATAACCGTAGTTTCATGAACTTAACTAGATGTGAAATGTGCCCCAGGACTTCGGAAAACCCTGGATAGCTGTCACTCACTGGCTGGGCAGCTTGAAGGTCAGAGCCTCTTTTGGATCAAGCAGAGGTCTTGGGTCAGATACTGACTTTTTAGTGCAGGGGCTACTTACACATCTAAGATTCATATCTTGGCTAGAAATCATTTATAGTGTGCCTTTGAGTTAGCAATGTGCCTGGATTTCAATCTTCTCTAAAAACTGTAAAATGAGAATCAGAACTGTAGTGGTAACAAAGAACTCAAAATTAGTACAGATAAAAAGAATCTCATCATGAAATAGAATGATAAAGCTTCCCATTGATGATTGCTGGTGAACTGAGGTAAAACGATGAATTGAGAGTGGGCTAATGACATATGGCTGACTTGGAAATCTCATAATAATGAAAAGGTACCAATGTTTTTGTGGCAGAATGGATGAGTGGTTAAGCAAGAAACAGAAGGGTTAGGGATGAACACTGCAGGGTCTTTAAGCTCCTATTTGTAGCAAATAGAATGCCTTGCTCAACAGTTACATGATGAGCTTTCGCGTAATGCTATATGAAATTATAATAGATAGTGTTCCCTCAGTGTTGATGGGGAGAAATCCTTAAACATAACATTATGATAGATTCAATTTATGTATTGGATTATTTTATCATCAGAGGTTTCATTCACATTTTTCCAGTCATTTTAATTATAACATAGGAGAGCTAAGAGTGTACATACATTTTTTTTTTTAGCATATTCCACCTAAAACTTGGAAGACCAGTCTTCTTATGTAAATTTTTAACTTCAGTTTAATTATTTCCTTTTTTAGGATTCAAAATTTTCTTCATCTTCCTATTTTTTATAGATTCTCATGAATTCTTGTTTACAAAAACCTTTCTCTATACCACAAGTACTTAATAGAAAAAAGTGGAATGGAGGGAGAAAGAATCATAGAAACTCACATTGAGCTAAATGACCCCTAGAATGCAATTTGAAGATGAGTGTTCCAAATTATTTTTTCTCTGTCCAGATGATGGACTAATAAGGGAATCCATCCATCAGTCAACCAAACTCAATCAATGAGAACAGGGCAGAGCTCATCTGAGTGGTAATGGATGGTACTTGAAAGTGAATTAGTGA
>NW_011888792.1:13419274-13420684 GCF_000151845.1 Pteropus vampyrus
ATCTATTATTGGTTTATTCACCCTAGAAAGTTTTTATATTGAAAAATATAAGGTGTTTCATTTCTACCATATCTATTTCCTCTTCATTTCAGTATAGTTAGGAAACACTGTTCAATACTTGGAGGTCTCCTTTTAATCTTATGTTTCTGTCCCTCCCCGCACTCTTTTTCCTCAACAAGTAGGAGCCTACAGTAAATTTTGAATGCCCCTGCTTGTGGTGGGCATCCCCTTCCTGGCTCACAGCCAGCCCTGGCCTCGTTGTGCAGCAGACTGGTGGGGTTACCAGGATACCCAGGGGTGACTCCTGTGGCTCTGACAGTACCCTGGTGGATTGAGCTGATTAGTCACAGCCAACTGCTTGTTTTCAGGGATTTATTCCATTTTCCTGCTTTGCCAACATCATCTAATTGAGGACCAGATGCTTTTAATCAGCATTTTCTGTAGTTCAAGGAGCTCTGAAAATCTTCTTTTACGTCAGGAATATATTGCCTAGGCCTTAAAATATAGGTGTCCTCTATTCACTCTGAGGAAGTATGTGACTTTTAAAGGAACAGGTAAACATAAGATACTTTTCAACACAGAATGGAACACTCTTTTGGAGGCAGTGGAAGCAAGCATGGGTAAGTATTTTGAGTATTGTAAATTTGTGCCCACTTTTGGGAGGCAATTTGGTTCTATCCAGATTTAAAATGCACGTACTGTTGACCAAGGAATTTTATTTCTAAGCATGTATTTCCAAAGTATACTAACATATGTGTTCGAGGAAGAATGTACAAGGATATTTATATAGCATTGTTTACAATAGCGAAAGTTTAGAAACAATCTAAATGACCATTTAATAGAGGACTAGTTAAATTATCATGCATCCATACAATAGAGTCTTTTATCAATCGTTAAAAGAATGAGGCAGGTCTATATGTAATGATGTGGAAAATTGCCTAAATATATTAGGTATGTAAAATGAGACACGCAATGCTGCGATTTATATTTTTAAAAAGAGAGGGCTGTGTATGTTTGTGTATGGATAGCCTATCTTGACATACTATTATCAGCAACTGCCTCTGGAGAAGGGAACTGGAGAGCTGAGAGCGGGGAGAAGGAGTCTTACTTTTCATTGTATGCCTTTTGATAAAACTTTCCTCGTGCATGTAATTCCTATTCAAATAAGTAGATAATTAAACAGTAAATGAAGATGTCAATTTTTCTTCTCTTTAGGATTTCTTCTTACCACATGCTCTCCACAGAAAGAATTTTATTCCTGGGCCTTGCTTGGGGTCTGATAGACCGTTAGTTCTGGCTCATGCCGATTAGCGTGTGATACTCAGCAAATTATTTTGTGTTGTCCAGAGCCTCGCCTTTTTTTCTCCTGTAAAAGAGATGAACAATATCTCAAAATTTACTGTGAGGCTT
>NW_011888792.1:13421757-13438106 GCF_000151845.1 Pteropus vampyrus
AGTCTTACTTTTCATTGTATGCCTTTTGATAAAACTTTCCTCGTGCATATAATTCCTATTCAAATAAGTAGATAATTAAACAGTAAGTGAAGATGTCAATTTTTCTTCTCTTTAGGATTTCTTCTTACCACATGCTCTCCACAGAAAGAATTTTATTCCTGGGCCTTGCTTGGGGTCTAATAGACCGTTAGTTCTGGCTCATGCCGATTAGCGTGTGATACTCAGCAAATTATTTTGTGTTGTCCAGAGCCTCGCCTTTTTTTCTCCTGTAAAAGAGATGAACAATATCTCAAAATTTACTGTGAGGCTTAAATAAGACAAGGTCCTTCACATAATGCCTAGGACACAGTTCTTAATGAGGCCTTCATAAAAGGGACTTTCCTTTCCCCTTTGAGACTTGCTCCGAGGTTCATGCTGGTTGGATAGGTGTTTCTCGCACTTCACTGCAGTCAAAATTCTTTCCTTTGTTTTCCTTTGAAGGCAAATCTTTCCCTCATAGCCCACTGATGATTTTATGGCTTACTAAGTTAAAACAATAAAAAACAAGATACCATAAAGCAAATAAACAAAACATCTTCACCCAGGTTATGATTCAAAACAGGTCTCAGATGAGGGCCTCAGGCTTGCGTTAGAGCAGGTGGGGCCATGGCCCCACTGAGCTTGCAGCATCCTCCCTAGGGCCTCCAGAGCTTTATGGTTCTTTGAGAGCCCCTTTGGAGTCCTCTTAGTTTGGCAGCTGCTCACCCCAGGAGGACCAAACAGCCACAGAGCTACCCAGAGTCTTCTTTTCCCCAGTTGCCTGGAGACTTACTTTCAAGAAGAGTTTTGTTCTGTGTGCTTTCCCCAACCCCCCATCCTTTTTACTTTTTAAACATGTATAAAATATAGTACGTGTTTTGGTGGGAAGAAGAAGGAACTTTTTAAATAAACTACTCTGGAGAAACTGCTGGGCAATGGAGTATGTGCCTGTGTGTGCATGTATGCATGTTTCTTTTTGAAGATGAGCAGAGAATAAGCAACTGAAATATTTTGCTTTGGTCCCCCTGTGGCCTTGGTCTAGTTACAGCCACATCCCAGGTAGTTTTATACACACCAACCTTAGATGCTGCTGAAGCCAGATGCTATGGCCTTGAACCCACAAAAGAGTACCAAGTTCTTTTGAGCTCTGGTGACAGGCCAGATACCCATCCACTCTTCCTAGCTTTTGAAATTTGTTCTAGTGTGCAGGTTTACATGTTCATTTAGGTGGGGATGGATATATCTTTGAGTAACAGAGGGCACAGTACTTTGAACCTGTCTCCGTTACCACTCACCACTGTTCACATCAGTTTCTAGTGTGGGGTTGGAGTATACAGTTTGCAGTGTAGTGGAGGGCACTGGCTGTGGAGACAGACAGACTTGGGTTTGAAAACCAGCCTTGTTTCTTTCTAGATGCGTCACCCTGGTGTCTTAGCTTGTTCAAGTTGCTATAACAGAATACCATAAACTGGATGGCTTACAAACAACAGAAATTTCTTTCTCATAGTTCTGATGGCTGAGAAGTCCAAGGTCAAGTCTCTGGGTGATTTGATGTCTGGTGAGGGCCTGCTCCTTCATAAACTGGGCCTCCTTTCTTGTAACCTTACTTGGCAGAGGAAGAGGTGAAGGATTTCTCTTGGATCTCTTTTATATTGCCACTAATCCCTCAGGCTCCATCCTCAGGACCTAATCACGGATCCCACCTCCTAATGCTATCATATTGGGGGTTAGAATTTCAATGTATGAATTTTGAGGGTATACAAACATTCAGATCATAACTTGGATAAGTTACTGAATCTCTCAAAGCTTTATTTTCTTCATCTGTGATAAAGGAAATATAATGGTACCTGGCTCATGGCATGTGGAAATCAGCATAGTGCTTCTTGCAGGACAGACACTGTGTCTTTCCCCTTATTATGTCCCAAGTGCCCAGCACATTACATAAAGCCTTGGTGAATAAATGAATGATAAATGAATGAATGGGATGCCCAAAGCAGAATCACAGTATGACTGAGTTTGTGACACATTAGCATTCCTGTGTGACTGGAACCCTTGGATGACCTCCTTTTAATGTCATTTCCTTCTCGACTGCTCCTCTCCCCTTAGAAAACCCTCCGACTTCTATGTATTATTTTATAATTTCTCTTTCACAGGTGACTTATAACATTTTCTTTTTTTTTTTTTTGTCTTAAGAAACTCTCTCATTCTCAAGACTGATAGAAAAGAAAAATAAAGAAAGATCTCAGAGATTTATAGCATATTTTGTTAGTATTTCTTATTACTTAAAATATACATTTGGCTAGAAAACAGGAGAATATTTGCTTTTCAGGATTTTATGTACAAAATTATTTTAGGTCTACTCTGACATTCAGTATGTATCTTGGACTTTTTCCTGCTAAACTTGACTTGGGCCTCTTTTAAATTTTCATATAGCTTCATGACGTAGCTTTATGACACCTAAATGCAAGATAGGCCACTACTCTATTGGTTCGAAACATAATGATGACTTTCAGGAAGTAGAAACTAACTAGTTGCCTCTTTTGTATTTGACCTAGAAGATTACTATAACAGGTTACCCAATATATGGGAATAATTCGATACCAACTTACTAATATTGTGATTATAAAGGTAACACACTAGAGCTTTTCTATTTCCTGGAGAGAAACCTCTTTGCTTCTGCTTTACAGACATGACCAAACTAAGCTCCAATACCTTGTTGGCAGCTTTAGAATCATAGGAAGAAAGATCTGGAAGAGATCATGGGGGTCACCCATCCTAACTCTTTATTTTGCAGAGGCACTGCATAGCTTCGCCAAGATCACAGAGTTAGTGGTAGGGCAGTGCCAAGAAGCTAGATCTCCTAAATCATGGTTTGGTGATATTTCTAATTTACTCATTGCCTTTTCTCCTGCACTCAAGATGCAGAGGTTTTATTAATGTATATTCTGATATGTTCTTAATTTAAATAATTTGAAGATTGATGGCAGAAGATTGATTTCACTGAGGAAACTCCCTGGGCAGTGGGTGTGCCACATTATTAAAAGGGGGAAAAAAACACAAGAAAATGAGGGATCAAATGAAATGTGTTTGGGATCACATTTGGCATGAGGATCAGAATTTTATGACCTACTTATTAACTAGTTATGGAGACTCCTAATGCACATGAAATGAGTGGTGAACAATAAGCAGATGTTTTGTGAATTGATAGATTATATGGTACAGAGAAAATGATTATTAAGGTGTGCAGGAGTAAGAGAAGGCCTCATGGAGGAGGTGGGACTAAATCTAGGCCCTGAAGAATGAGTAGAGTTGGATATGCATTTGGAGAAGCAGAGCTTCCACACTAAGGCAAGCAGTATGTGTGAAACGATGGAGGGGGTGATGGAACAGTGTGGGTATGTGTCTTACATATTCATGGGGTATTGGTGACAAAGCCAGTCTGACTAAAAAAATAAGGTCATGTTGGTAGAATGGAGTCAGATTATGAAGGACTTTGAAAGTGAGGTGGAAGAGGTCAGACTTGTAGACCATAGGGAGCTCACCTTGCATTTTGAGCTAAATTGTGACTCTCTAGAAACCTATTGGAGACTGTCACTTGGGCTGTTGGGTTTGGAGAGTATGGATGACTAGTTATGAGGCACTTCAGTATCTAGGCAAGAGATGATAAGATGGCAGAGACAAGTAAAGATGGAAAAGAAGGAGAAAACATAAAGACATTTCAAAGGAATAAGCATTGGGGTAACTGTTTAGATTTGGTAGATCAAGAGAAGAAATTGTTCAAAGTTGGATCCAAGGATTTTAACCTGGCTGACCAAGTTCCAAGAAGTTTGTCTGTCTGTGTCTGTGAACTTCATTTCCTGCCAAGATTAGAGTTTGAGCTGATTGCTCTAGGTTGGTAGTATTTCTCTCCCTGCATCTCTTTTCTTCTTGTTTCAAGTTACATAGCTGTTTTATTAAAGGCGTGTCTTATTTCCCTTAAGGAAAAACAATATTTATAAAAAGGTTGCTTGGTTCATTGCACCTGCCTTCTGATTATTGTTGACCTTGCCACTTAGTTATATCATTGTTAAATATATAAAGATCCCTGGAGCCCATTAGTCTCTGCACATGAGAATGCATTTAATCTATGAGAGAAAAACAAAATTGCTTACCTGGAATGTTTGTTCTCTGACTAATAATATAGTATTGATACATCCTCTATGCCCAATGAGTTTCCAAAGGTTTTTGTATTAGTGAAGCATTAGAAATGGTTTAATTCACATATATAGCTAAGGGAGACATTTGAGGGACTGTGGTAATATCCACTAGGAGATTAGATTGATGAAATTTAAAAAGATTCTAGTGCATGGAAGCCTGCAGATTTTTTACACAGTGAAATTTTTTTCTGGTCCTAGGGGCATCCCTTTCTATCACTACCATATCTCCTTCATCCTGAGAGAGACTGAAAAGAATATATGCTGGAAAAGGATTATGCTGCAAGATTTCCTAATGCCAGCAAACATTTATGTAGTAAAAATACATCATCATCATCATCATCATATTTAATCCTCACAGTAATCTTGTGAGGTAGATATAATTATCATTCTCATTTTACAGATGATACCGAGAAAGGCTAAGAGAGAGAAAATGAGTTGGGTGTTAAACTGGCCATCTGACTTTAGTACTGAATCTGAATTTTTCTCACTCTACTCTGCAGATCATGGGCAAGAAGTCAGGCTCAGAGAAACTGCCAACTTTTTTACATGTTTTATTTTTCAATTATGGACATTGGTTCTTTATGGATTGGTTGGACTTGTCTATTACAACAAGCAGTTTAGAGGGTTGCATATTTCCATTGGCTATTAGCTACTGTGAACTAATTATGCTGCAAAAGTCACCCTTACGGCTGTTTAAATTTTTCAGCAAATCTAAATCATTGTTGGCCTCTTACAGGGTCCTGTTTGATTTGGCAGGGGGTGGGGAGGGATGGCATGGGAAAGGATGTTTCATTTCTTTTACTATATTTAGCTGCCTGGAAAGGTAACTTCTACCTGCTCTTTGGGACTGGGGCTCAAAGCCAAGGTGGTTGCACAAGGGAAAGGTGAAGTGATTTTGAAGCGTTTGGGTTTAGGCTGTACCTTGTGTAAGCCATTTTCACAAGGGCAGCATTCTGAGAAAAATGGCTGAAAGAAATGCTGGTTTGCAAACACACTTGGTGGTTTGCTGTGATTTTAATCATTCCCCCACTCTGCCCTCATTAAGCTTTTTTGATCAGCTTGCCTTTTAGTCTCTTGTCACTCTAAAAGAGAGTTCTGTGAAAGGTGGCATGTTCTCTGCTTGAACCTGTGGCAAATTATCAACATTCTCCTTTTTTTAAATTCCAAAAATATATGCTAGGCAAGAAGGAAAAATTGGCTGGCACTTCTTCTGCATGTGATATAATCATTGCATTCTTTGACTCAAGAGACCTTGAAAGGCCGACTTGTTATTTCTACCTTGCTCCTATCTTCTTTACATGAATCCATTAAAAATATCCTCGGAAAAGCCATCACATTTTATTAAATCCGTTAAGAGAGTCCAACTTCTTTTTATTATTAAGTCTGGTGTTTAGCAATTTAGACTGTGTTTAAATAACAGAAAAGAGCAGATGATGACAAGGTTGACTATGTCCGTAGCCATCTTTTTGTTTGTTTTGGCCCAATACACAGCCAGTTGAATTGATTATGTAAACATCAGCTATTCATATGGAAGAAGACACCAGACTGGATTATATGACAATTAGGTCACAATGATAGACTAACCTTGTTATCAGTAACTTTATCCTTTACCTAATCTCAATCCCCAAAGTTGTAATTCAAGTAACCTGCCTCTGAAGCTGCCCTAAAGAGAGGTGGAAATAGCTTCTTGCCATTTACTATGTAAGAAACCTGCATATACACTGGAAGATAAGACCACGAAACTATGGATCCTTAGACTGAATCATCAGAGATCTCTTTGCTGTTCAAATCATCCTAGAGACCTAAAGTTGCTCATTAGATGAAATTCCTTATAAACGATGTAGGACAAAGCCAACAGTTTTAAGCATTTGGTAAAAATTATCTATTACTCTTATTTAGTCCCAGAGCTTACAATGAGCCCTCCACCCAGAGGAGGACAAAGGAAGGTGATTGAACAAGACCAAGGTGATGGGAGCAGAACCAAGCCATTGCTGTAATCATTCCCACTGAACAACTTTCATAACTTTAGGAAAGAGGGCTTCTCAGTCATTACTCAAACCTACCTCTGCGCAATACTGCAGGGTTGTTTTTATTTCATTTAACTACTTAGTAATATGTTTCCTACTTAATCCCCAGTTGACCTTGTCATTCTCAAATCCTCTTGTTTGAAGACCCTGGCTTAAGACCCTACTTCATTACCATCTTCAGCAGAAGTGTCTGAATCAAGATGGCCTCCACCAATCTGAGTGAAGGGCTGTTCCTGGTTGGGTTCAGCATATCCCTAAAGTAAGAGCCCAACACTGGTACTCTTGGCAGGGCAGTGGCATTGACCTCTATCAGAGCTTGCAAAAAGATCCAGCTCTTGAGGAATATTCCCACAAATGGACTCTTGTTGGCAGTGTTTTGCATGTGTTCATGCTGATGCATCACGCACATCACCAAAATTATCTAGGACACTTAAAAAAAAATCAATTTCCTGTGCCCTACCACCTGATATTCTGACCCTGTAAGTTTGAGATAGGACCTAGGAAAATTTTTTTTAAAAAAAGTTTTATAGATAATTCTAGGAGTATTTGATCTAAGTAATTGAGCTTTTCCAAAGAAATGATTTATCCTGAATGAATGGGGAAGTTCTTTGAACTTTAACAGTTGGCTCACCTATCTAAAAATGTAACATTTTATAAGGCTTTGCATTTAATTCTATTATTAGCCCTTATTGAATTGCCTGTACCTGCTACAAAGTTCATGGGTGACACTCAGGTCTTTATTGGGATTTCGAGGTAGGACAGATTCTTCTTAAGTCACCTTCAATTTCTGAGATGTGACTGGTGGGCTGTTTCTGGTCAACCTATGCCCTGAGGTGTAGCAGTTTCTGGTCAACCTATGCCCTGCCCCTTGTTGCAGGATCAGCTTCTTCTTTGCTGCTCCTTTCCAGGGCTGAAGTTAGATTGATGCCTTTAGTCTTTATTCTCCTGGGCCTGGCATGAGTCCTGCCACACACAGGTTGTATCTGGTGTGCCAGATCTGAGTGCTGTGTGACCTCTCTGTTGGAGTCTCTCCTTCCCCTAACATGCTGGCTTCTGCCTCTGTTTACCATCCTAACTTTCCAGTTAGTCTTAGCCCACTCCCCACCCCACTGCCTTACTGCCTGTCTCTTGCCTCTTCTCTCCTGTGGGCTGATCTCTGGACTCCTTACTGACTGATCGCACAGCTCGTAGAGTAGAGTGTCTTGTGGGGCCAACAGTGGATTTATAGACAAAGTGTCTGGTTGGAAGCTGGCTCTACCACCTCATACTTGGGCAAATGACCTCACCATTCCTGGTTTTGTCATCTTATTTTCTATATCTATCTTACTTTAATTTCTTTTTCTTTTCTTTTTTTTAATTAAGTTTACTGGCTACCTTAGTTTCTTCATCTGTAAAACAGAGAAATAACAATATCTATCTCATAGAATTGTGAGAATTAAATGACACACATGTAGAATACTTAGAAAGTGCTTAATAAGTGTAAGCTGCTCTCATAATGATTATTACTGTCTTATGCAGAGCCACGAAACCATTGCCTACTTGATTACAGATTTGTCTGCTACATGAAGTTGAGTTCATCACATCCTTTGGACTTTGTCCATTGTGCTGCCCAACACATAAATTCCCAGCTGCTTATCTTTTCCTTTCTTCACCCCTGACACCCTTGCAATGTCGGCTGTGTTTCTGGACACCCTCAAACCTCTTACCCAATCAGCCTCATTTACAACAATTCATTCTCTTCAGTTTTATTTGTTTCTTTCTGACTGAATTGAACAAATTCCTTCAAATTTATTGGCTTTAATTCCCAATCACTCAATCATCTTTCTGCCTCCACTTTAAATTGTTTCCAAATTCTTTTCTCATTAGTTACTTAAACCAAATGTAGTTTTAAAAGGGTACAAACTAGGCTGAAGGTAATGGAAAGATTATCTTGGGATTTCTACATGCTTTCCCTGATGCTCCATTCAGAATCATGCTACCACGATGAACCTCAGAATGTAGCTGTTCTTGGCCGCTTACATGCTCTCACCAGCACCCAAGAATTTTCTGTTTTGTTATACGCTTTTACAAAAATAAGTAATATCCCCTCAAGAAACTGCCAATCCATTATGATAGTCCTAGTGATAGGCTGCTCTTTTTACAGTGGTAAAGATAAGGAAATAATGATGGGCCAAGAAGAAAAAGAGTATTGCTATTTATTCGGGAAATATTTAATTAATACCTTTTTTTGTGCCAGGCATTGGTCTAGATGCTTAGGACAATATGCATGAATAAAACAGACAAAGATCATTGTCATGGAACTTCTCCATCAAAGATGGACACAAAATCAATAGTTGTTTTTTAATCAAAAATATTTTTGTTAAGATTTGGAGGACAGAAATAGTTTATGAGGTGTTAAAATTTTAACAGATCATCAAGGATTAGGAATTATGACATTTTATAACATGGTTGGCAAAATACAGATATTATCAATGATATTTGACTTAGTAAACAATAAATGTAATAAATCATAAATTTAATCAGCTTTTATCTTGATATTTCTTACATTTTCAAAAGCTAAACTGAATAATGAAAGGCGTACAATTTTATTCTGGTGATGTAAAATCTTTTAGAAAATGTTGATGAGGTTATGAGGCTCTAAGGTAAATTGTATGCACTAATATTTACAAATGCTGTTTGACAGTGATCAGTCAGCTTTTAAGAGGGATTAACAATGTTTTGGAATCAAAAAATCAGATCTTTATTCGTTATGATTTTTTGAGTAGTAGAGGGTGATATTCTTGTCTGGGAAGAGATGAGAGCGATGGTGGCAGGAATGGTGGGAGGACAGGAGTGACGGTGGCTTAACAATCATGCTCTCTGCGTATCTGTGTGGTAAGATTGTCTGGTGGGTGCAGAGGTTATTTCAGGACATCTTGAGGGAGAAAAATTGACAGAGGACACAGAAAAAGGAGGGAAGTTTTCCCCCTAACTTTTAAAAATACACATCACTCTGGGAAGAGTCACATCTTAATTCTTTATAAACTAATATCTTAACATCATGGGAAAGAAAACCACATAAAACTATGTTTTAAAATGGTTCTGATATTTTAGTGTATTTAAATTACATGTTAAAGTGTTAAAAAAGAAAAAAAATAAAGCACAGCTCTTAAAAGAAATAGAGCGAGAATTCAAAAATTGAGAGTGAGCTCAACAACTGTTATTAAAAATCCAGACTGTATCTAGCATTTGCCAAAGCCTTGAATACAAAAGTTGGCTAAGACACATCTCTAGTTCTCAAAGAGCTCTCAATATAGTGGAGAGTGAGGGTGACACACACAATACCAAGTAAATACTGTTCAGTGTTGTAGATGGTCTATCAGGCTATATTTCTTCCAATTCTGGAAAGTTTTATTATCAGGTTTTCTCTCTTTCTCTTTTTACCTTTGTGGGTTTTTTTTTTTTTTTTTGAGATCATATGGTTTAATTGTATGTGTGAATTTTGTGCCAGTCATCTCAAATACTTTTGAGAAGTAGAAAATGTCCTTTAACAATCAATCAATAAAGATAATCCTCTGATAAAGTGAAATGTGAATATACAAATCATAGAGTAATCTTAAACCATTATATGTAAGACACTCCTCAAACAAGTAGCTTTTTAGAAAACGTCTGAGTGAATTAGCTGGAGGGCTTGTTGGAGGTCATTTTTTTTTTTTTTTTTTAATTCAAAGAAATTATCACTGGGTAATAAAGGAAACTGACTCAATTCTATGCTACATACTCTGAGAGACTGGCAAAAACCAGCTATAATATATGATGTAATCCAAGAATCCATTGTATCCCCTAGTGTCAACAACACAAATTGAAGAATTAACCAGTCTTGCAAATCCAAACCTACTGAGTGACAGTAGACATCAAATCATGCCAAGGACTGGTTGGCAAACACTTTTAATTAAGAATGGAGCATACTATATTGTCATTGTTTACTCTTATATCCTCCACTGGGTGAAAATTTTGTGAGTGGAGACTACTTTAAACTTAAAATTATATCTCTAGAGCCTAATAGTATCCTATTTGAGAAAATTTATTAAGTGAGTGGGAAACTGGAGTGATGGGTGAGGAAGGAAGCAAATAACAAGGAAGTAGAAGGAACTCAACATTAAACTGTATTTATTTCCTAAATTTGCCTAGAATCTTTCTTGGCTTTTCCCATGAGCCATAGATGGTTGACCCCACCAAGAAGGGCTTCTTAAGCACCAAAGAGAGCTTTAATTTTAGTTTTCAAAGTATAGATTTGTCTATACATCTATGTTTCTTAACAACAACGTTAGTAATTTGATTGGTAGTTTCTAAGATTTTGGGGCAAAGATGTGGGATTTCAGACCAAAATGTGTTTTTCATCACCTAAAATTCAAAGCACTCAGGCTTGTCCATTTTATAGGGTGTGGGTAAGGTAGCCCCTTTATTAAGTGGGAACAACAAACAGAAGAGTTTTAACCACAGAGATAAAGTAACTGTCTGAATTGCAAAGCCAAGAATGAATTCAAGTTAATGGACACATATTAGGAAAGGCTTAGGAGAGCCCATTAGAACAGCTACTGCAAAAATACTAAGTGGAGTCTTGCAAAGGATCTTCTTCATGAGGATTAAAGATTAGTACTTCTAAAATATCATAGCACATAGAAAAATAGCATTAGGAACTGAAAAGGCCATTTTCTAAAGCAGCCATTCTCATTCAGAGTGCAAAAGACGCCTTTCAGCTGGAGTGGCTTTTGCCATTGCCTGGTGCCAAGAAGCTGCAGCATTGGCAGGCGGCTTCACACAGCTGCAGGAGTGCCAGCAAGGAGAGGCTCCCAGAGCGTGTCTGCACAGGAGACCAGAAAGCTGAGGTTCCTTAAGATCTAAATAAGGAGTTTCATTCTGATTAAGATTCTTCCTTAGTCAGTCCTTGATGACTCCAGAAATAGTAGCCCTATTGGTTTCATTGTGGTATTTAAAAGAATGTACTGAAGAAAATGTTAGTAGGACTCTATTACTGACTATATACATTATACCATAAGAGAAGGTCAATTTTTCACACCTTTGATCATTATCAGTCTCTCTATTTTATATATTACTAGCCTGACTTCTAAGGCCTTCCTAGAATTTCAGTGAACAACTCTAGACATCTAAGAAACACTTTTGTAAAACTACTATTTTTCAATAATGAGAATATGAAAATACTAATTTAACCCTCACTTCTCAGCAAAGGTACATTTTTAGATGGTAAACAGAAGGTTGTTTTAAAGTGCAGTAAACCTGGGCAAGGAGAAGTAGTCTGGAGGTAAATTCAAGAGCATGAGGGATAGTAGGAAGGAAGGAAAAATCCGGGTGGAATAATTTACAATCTTGTGACGTTGAGCATGGGCTGTGGACCAGTGACATCTGCAACATCTGGCAATATCTCTGTTCCCCTCCCCATTCCACCAAATGACTGAATTAGAACCCTATTCTTAAAAAGATTCCAGGTAATTTGTATGCATACTGAAGTTTGAGAGCTCAGCTCTAGGAGTCCTGAGGGGTAGGATTCTGAATAAATCTGCAATTGCTAGGGCTGTCAAACTTTTGTATGTGTGGGAAATACTTGGGGAAGTTGTTAAAAAGGCAAGTTCAGGGCCCAGATCAAAGAGGTTCTGATTCCATAGGCTTGTGTGGTACCTGGACAATCTGTTTTTCTAACCAGTTTCCCCGGGGTTCTGGCACAGGTGGATCTGGTGAAGGAAGAATACATACTTAACAAAATAAAATCAATTGAAGCAATATAAAAAGCTTCCTGTCTGGGAACAGTGTAATGGAGTTCTCTGTCTGAGACATGAGAACTGGTTGCAGGATTGCCCAGAGCTCATCTTCCTAGTGTTCTAGTTGCATGAAGCTCTTTGTTCTTTCCCAATACTTACTATATGCTTCAACACCTCAGCCTATGCTATGCTGTTTTCCCTGCACAGGTTTTAGAGTCTGAAAGGTTGTATATGGATTCTAACTTAAGGTATGTACTAGTTTGGTGACCTTGGGCAAGTGATTGACAATCTTTGATGCTCAGTTTTCTCATGTAGAACAGGTACTCTAGTACATGTCTTATGGGGTTATTATAACAATTACAAAAGAAATGGTCTGTGTAAAATATATAGCACAGTGCATATCATTTAGCAGACATTCAGTATAGGATCACAACCATCGTTTGCACTTTTTTTATGTTGGTCTAGAGAACTCCCTCTTTTCTTCCAAGACTCAGTTGCTCTCTAAGCGTCCCTCGATGAGCTCCCCTTACTGCCACCATGAATTGCTCATGCATCTGCACTCTTATAGTATGTAAACATTTCTCTTTGTGTCTTTTTTGACACGTTATTAGTTTTTCCTCTGTCTCTCCACTGAACTATGAGCTCATTGAAACAAATGAATAAACAACAATAACAACAGCAAACCCTGTCTCATCCCTCTTTATAGTTTTAACACTTTGCACATAATAGTAGGTAAGGCAAGGTGCTCGTTCATGTGCTATGCACAGTTCTAAGAACTCTTAATAACTCATTTAATCCTCAGAACAACCCAATGAGGTAGGTATTATCTCCATTTCGTAGATGGGAAAATGAAACACAGTGAAGTTAGGTCACTTGTCCAAGGTCACACTGCTTAGTGGTAGACATGCAATTTGAATTCAGGCAGTCTGGTTCCAAAATTCAAAACTTAGCAAACCCTCGATGAATGCTTATTGAATTGCATTACATTGTGAATGTATTGACTTCAGGCGAGGTCTTTCCTCTTCAGAAAATGGTGTTCTGAAGATGACAAAGGAACAAGTCAAATTATTGTTAAGTTTTCTGATTGATCTTATTAAGTTAAAACAATATCAAACAAATCACAGATACAAAATGTTGAGTGGTTCCTTCTGAAAGGAAACCTCAAGTCTGTTATAAAATTGTGATAAGTATTCAGAGTATTTCAAAGAGCACAGTTTTGTAGAATAGCAGGAGTAAATGAAGACTTCCTGACAATGAGATTTCTTTTCTTAGCTTTATTGAGGTATAATTTACATATAATAAACTTGCTCATCAGCAGAGGGAACGCAGTTAGCATTAATATATTGGCTAAGTGGAAAACCAGAGGAGAGAAGGAGCAATTAGAGAGATCATTTTATAAATTATATAAATGTTTAACCAATGTACTGTATACTTGAAACTAATAAAAAGTATATTTTTTTAAGAAGGAAAATTAACTTGCTCATTTAAGTGTACAGTTTGATGAATTTTGGTAATTATGTATAGCTGTGCAACCTGCACCACAATCAAGATATAAAAATATTCTATCATCCTAGAAAGTACTCTTGTGCCCTTTGAAGTTGATCCTGTCATTTGACTCCTGACCCCAGGCAACCATTGATCTGCTTTCTGTCACTACAGTTTTGCCTTTTCCAGAATGTCATACATATAAAGGGAATCATACAAAATGGTAGCCTTTTGTGTCGGAATTATTTTGCTGAGCCTGATGCTTTTGAGATTTATCTGTGTTGTTTTTATCGGTAGCTTTTTTTTTATTAATAAGTAGTGTTTCATATTTTAAATATACCATGATTCGTTTATTCATTCACCAGCTGATGGACATTTGGGTTGTTTCTAATTTTTAGTTATTATGAATAATGCTGCTTTGAAGATTTATGTATAAGTTTTTGTGTGGAAATATGCTTTAATTTCTTGGGTAAATACTTAGGAGAGGGTATACTGGGTCATATGGTAAATCTATGTTTAATTTTATAAGATACTGCCACACTGTTTTCCAAAATAGCTGTACTCTTTTGCATTCTGCCAGCAATATATTACGATGCTGGTTGCTTCCGTCCTTGATAACACTCAATATTGTCAATTTTATTAACTTTAACTATTCTAGTGGATGTTTATGGTAGCTGATTATGGTTTTAATTTGCATTTGCTTAATGATTAATGATGCCGAATATCTTTCTTGGCCCTGTTTATTTGCCATTTGCCAATCTTCTGTGTTTGTTCAAATCTTTTGTTCATTTAAAAAATTGGGTTATCTTCTTATTGATACACACACACAAACACACATATTAGTTTTTCCCCTAAAATACTCTGAATATAAGCCTTTTGTCACATATAAGGTTTGCAAATATTTTCTCACAGTTTGCGAGTTGCATTTTTGTTTTCTTAGTTGTGTATTTTGAAGAGCAAACATTTAAAATTTGGATTGAATTTATTTTGTCTATTGTTTTCTTTTTTGTCCTTTTCTTGTCTTGCTTAAGAAATATTTGCCTAACTCAGTGTCAAAAGATTTTTTTCTAGAAGATTAATAGTTTTTACATTTAGATCTATCATCATTTCAAGTTAATTTTGAATCTGACATAGAGATTTAAATTCTGCTTTCGCTAGAGTCCTCTATTCGTGCTGGTGTGCCAGATAGCTCATCATGTAACCATGTCAGGTTAAACATGGCCATGTAGAAACTAAAGTATGAGAGAGTAGGGATGTGAGACTCAGGGAAACATTTTAAAGCTGGTAGCTTTTCAATTCTCAAGTCCCACAATAAAGAGTATTGTTTAAATTAAGCTTATGATCTTTTTTGTGGGTTGTGTAGAAAATATGAGAGGGAATTCTGGAGTTCAAGTGATTTTTTTGAAGTCATTAAACTTTGGGCAGATAGATATGTTTGAATCGAAGTTAACTGGATAGAAAAGATGTGACCGTAATGTATATTATGACTCTAGATTTTGTTGTAGCTTCTAAATATTAGGCCAAGCGATACTGTTTAGCTTGGTTTTTACTTTTCTACCCATTTCCAGGAAGCACAAAGTTCTTATTTGAAAAGAACAAACACTTTTTCTTTATTGCTGAAAACCTGATTGAAGCAGAGAAAGACCAATCTCGGGAAAAAATTTCACCCTGATGTCTTTTTTCCTAGCCTTCCTTTTGCCCATAACCACTCCCACATGCCCTGTTCCTAAGATAGTCTGAAATTTCAAAATGCCAACAAAAAATTCTCTGTATTTAGACTGTTTTGGATTGTTAATTATTGGTGGCAATGGATGAGTGTTCAGCACCTTGGAACTTTTGCAAAAGAAACTTAATAAGGATACGTTTGCTGTAGTTGGAAAAGTATTTGATGAACAGCTGACCTTTCAAATGTTTACATGAGTTGAATCTCTGACTGCTAACGTTAAGAAGGTCCAAGTTCTAATTCAGACTCAGACACTGAATCCCTTTGTAGGGAAAGCTTTTAAATATCTTCAGTTTTCTTTTTCTTTTTTTCAAGGTTGACTTCACCCACCAATTAATTGGTTAATATTTGTTAATAGTTTGAGAGGATGAAAAGCACTTTCTCAGGGCAGTGCCCTATTGTTCCCTCTCATAATTGTGGTTTGTCCTTCACCTGAAGTAAGTGGGTAAGTCATATGCCAAGTTTGCATTGTAGAAAGGAAATGATTCTACAGATTCTTAACCATGGGATAGAAAAATATGTTTCTTTCACGTGGAACTCGTGAATAAAGCTTCTACTGTTCTGAGGAAAAAATGCAAAAGGAAGCCTAGTTGTCTGGATTAGATCACTTATAAATACCTTTAAAAATATTTACATAAATCTCCACTGACTAACAAATTCTCTGAGCGCATTCCATGAAAATTTCTTCTCAAGTAATTTCTTTTGGAAATTCATACATATAGTTTTTGTCCATTGTGTCTTGCATAGGGCCTGGTGTTCACAGTGCTCGGTTGACTTAAAAAAGCCAATCCATTCATCTAAAAGAACTGGGGAGATGGGCTGAGGAAGAAAGTTGGAGTTGAGAAATTTGGAAGGGCCTCCTTTCTATTGTGACTTTTTCCTCCCCGGGGTCCTGTTTCAGCATATTTTTTTTTTCTTAGATTCAGTTGCTTCATTGCTTGAGTTCCTCTTTTAGATGAGTTCCTGCATCTCTCAGCAACTGCCCCAGTCAGCATAGCTGTCTCATCCTAAGCAGTTCCACAATTCTCCCATTAGTGGTTTTGGACATTATTACACAGGAAACAGCAAGCCAGGGCACTTCCCTTTCTTCACTTGAAAATGTCATTTGAAATTGTTCTAAAAGCATTGATCATTTTGGTTGCAA
>NW_011888792.1:13438156-13458815 GCF_000151845.1 Pteropus vampyrus
GTATTGTTTAAATTAAGCTTATGATCTTTTTTGTGGGTTGTGTAGAAAATATGAGAGGGAATTCTGGAGTTCAAGTGATTTTTTTGAAGTCATTAAACTTTGGGCAGATAGATATGTTTGAATCGAAGTTAACTGGATAGAAAAGATGTGACCGTAATGTATATTATGACTCTAGATTTTGTTGTAGCTTCTAAATATTAGGCCAAGCGATACTGTTTAGCTTGGTTTTTACTTTTCTACCCATTTCCAGGAAGCACAAAGTTCTTATTAGAAAAGAACAAACACTTTTTCTTTATTGCTGAAAACCTGATTGAAGCAGAGAAAGACCAATCTCGGGAAAAAATTTCACCCTGATGTCTTTTTTCCTAGCCTGCCTTTTGCCCATAACCACTCCCACATGCCCTGTTCCTAAGATAGTCTGAAATTTCAAAATGCCAACAAAAAATTCTCTGTATTTAGACTGTTTTGGATTGTTAATTATTGGTGGCAATGGATGAGTGTTCAGCACCTTGGAACTTTTGCAAAAGAAACTTAATAAGGATACGTTTGCTGTAGTTGGAAAAGTATTTGATGAACAGCTGACCTTTCAAATGTTTACATGAGTTGAATCTCTGACTGCTAACGTTAAGAAGGTCCAAGTTCTAATTCAGACTCAGACACTGAATCCCTTTGTAGGGAAAGCTTTTAAATATCTTCAGTTTTCTTTTTCTTTTTTTCAAGGTTGACTTCACCCACCAATTAATTGGTTAATATTTGTTAATAGTTTGAGAGGATGAAAAGCACTTTCTCAGGGCAGTGCCCTATTGTTCCCTCTCATAATTGTGGTTTGTCCTTCACCTGAAGTAAGTGGGTAAGTCATATGCCAAGTTTGCATTGTAGAAAGGAAATGATTCTACAGATTCTTAACCATGGGATAGAAAAATATGTTTCTTTCACGTGGAACTCGTGAATAAAGCTTCTACTGTTCTGAGGAAAAAATGCAAAAGGAAGCCTAGTTGTCTGGATTAGATCACTTATAAATACCTTTAAAAATATTTACATAAATCTCCACTGACTAACAAATTCTCTGAGCGCATTCCATGAAAATTTCTTCTCAAGTAATTTCTTTTGGAAATTCATACATATAGTTTTTGTCCATTGTGTCTTGCATAGGGCCTGGTGTTCACAGTGCTCGGTTGACTTAAAAAAGCCAATCCATTCATCTAAAAGAACTGGGGAGATGGGCTGAGGAAGAAAGTTGGAGTTGAGAAATTTGGAAGGGCCTCCTTTCTATTGTGACTTTTTCCTCCCCGGGGTCCTGTTTCAGCATATTTTTTTTTTCTTAGATTCAGTTGCTTCATTGCTTGAGTTCCTCTTTTAGATGAGTTCCTGCATCTCTCAGCAACTGCCCCAGTCAGCATAGCTGTCTCATCCTAAGCAGTTCCACAATTCTCCCATTAGTGGTTTTGGACATTATTACACAGGAAACAGCAAGCCAGGGCACTTCCCTTTCTTCACTTGAAAATGTCATTTGAAATTGTTCTAAAAGCATTGATCATTTTGGTTGCAACTGGAGTATGAAGGACCTTCTCAGGGAATCACATGTTTTTTGACATAGACGTCATCTCGTTCCCATAAAGGAAAAGGGTTGTGATGTTATTGGAAACAGGAAAAAGAAATCAAGGAATCTGGCCATCTCTGTTGAGGTCTGTTCACACCTTGAAGGTGTCTGGAATGGAGAACAGAGGTCACATTTTGGTGTTTTATTTGACCTATATAGTGTTCGAAAATTAAAACAATAACAACAACAACAACAACAAAACTCATCAATACCACCACCAACAAAAGTTTTCAGCATAATATTAAAAAAACAACAAAATAAAATAATAAAAAGCAAACAAACCCCAAAGCAAAATGTTTCTGACATTTAAAGTATAGAGGTAAAAATCTGAGATCTCAGCTTCTTTTGAAAAATTGGAAGGTCTAGCATCTCAGGATCTGCATTCTGATGTGGCAAAATTGACTAGATTGGAGCAACAGCTGCCCCTTTGGAAGCTCTGAAGGCTCATATCATCAGCTTGTTCCATGGAGATATGTTCTGTAGGGTTTACATACTCAGAATAAAGGTCCAAATATATCATCTTAAATCATTCTTTTCACTCTCTCTAGATAGTTCCCATTTTTGGAACAGGAAATAGACATGGGAAAGCATGATAAAAGAATGAGTGACTCTATTGTTTTCCCATGTCTCTTTCCTGTTCAAAGTCAGAAGCAATATTTGAAGTTCACACATTCCAGAGATATTACTCTGATGGTCAGGTAGTTCCTGGCCTTATTCCTATCCTGTTCTCAAATCTGGTTGTTTCCTGTCAATTTCATGAGCTTCCTTCCTTCCTTCCTTCCTTCCTTCCTTCCTTCCTTCCTTCCTCCCTTCCTCCCTCCCTCCCTCCCTCCCTCCCTCTCTCTCTCTTTCTTTCTTTCCTTTTTTTCTGTCTTTTCTTTTTGTAGAGTGGTTTTCTCTTGCATATAATCAGAGAGCTCCAACTGATATATACGAGCTCTGACTTTGTCTCACCACTTCCCTGCTACTGTCCTGTTCTGTTCCCCACCACCTCTTGCCTGCAATATTATAGTAGCCCCTCACCAAATCAAAGCAGATAAATAAATATATATCTGCTAAAACATTTGGAAGTCAAATCAAGTCACTCCTTTGTTCAAAACCTTCCAATGGCTCACCAGTTCACTCTGAGTTAAGGCCAAAATCTTTATAATGCCTAGGCAGGCCCACCATGATCTAACCCCCTACTGCCTTTGTGACCTCAATCCTGCTACTTTCTCCCTCTTTGCCACACTGGTCTCCTTGCTAATTCTCTACTGTCAGGCATGCTCCAGCCCCAAATATTTTTCACTTACTCTTTCTTCTGCCTGATTACTTTTTTCCAGGTAGCCCCTTTGCTCATCTCACACATTTGGATTTTTGTTCAAATATCACCTACCTTCCTTAACCACCCTATTTAAAATATCAAGACCTTCCCACCATTGGCATTTCCTACTAATTTCCCAGCTTATTTTTGAAATTTTGTCTTATAGAATTTTCTGGTAATCTAAAATACCATGTGATCTTCTTATTGATTTTTTAAAATTTGCCTATCTATGCCCACTGGAATGTAAGCTTCAAAAAGGCATAATGTTCACTTCTGTATCCCCAGTGTATAGAATAGTGCTTGGCACATTAATTCATTAAATAAAACTGCTCCTTGGGGGAACAGTTATGTTTTATTCAACTTGTATTCTTAATATTTAGCAAAGTGTGTGGCACAAAATAGGTACATAATAAACATTTGTTTTCATTGTTGTCCCTGGCTGCTGTAACTGTTAAAGAGGACAGAAGCATCAGGATCTAGGTCTTTCATAGTTTTACTTTTGTTGATAAGTGGTTTATAATAACCATAGGAACTAACTCCATCCAGTATTTGAGCTCATATTCATCTTGATGAAAAAAAAAAAAAAAAAAAGCGACAACCTGATCAGGACAGAACTTGCTTAAAGAAGTGCTCAGATTAGTTTCAGCACGTTTACACAGTCAGCAGTTTGGAGATGAAGCTCTGAGGTTGAATCAAGCCAAGAAATACAATTGATCATCCTAGTCTGCAAATTTCATTTGCAAGTTCAATTGAAGTGTAAATGGAATGGGATCATGTTATTAGCTCTCTTAGAGGCACAGATTTCCAGGACAGGAAAATGTGTGTGTGCTTGCCTGATCATTCAGACATGGGCCATCAACACAAAGTTCCCTAAGACACTTCTTGGAGGGAAAAACACACACATAAGAAGGAATTGTTACTAAGAAAGTTGTCTGATCCCTCCATCCTCTTCTCCACATGTCCCACTCCCCAACACATGCCAATTAAATCAAATAGTTGTGCTATTGTGACAAAAGATAAATATAACTTTAATCTAAATTTAGCCCATTCTTTCAGTCTGAGTATTTCTTTTCTTCCTTTTGCAATTAAGCGTTCTAATTTTCTTCTTCCACTCCAAAATTGTATCTTTTAGGTTGGCAGGATTTCAAATGGTATTAATCATAATTTCTAATTATTTCAGCTATTTCAGTGATTGAGAAGAATTTCTGTGATTATAGGATACTGTTGAATAATGGGGTCCTTTCAAAGTCTCATTGGTCAGTTTCGATTTTGTTAGAAGAAAAATCACAAAGGCTAAAATTCGAGTTTTGATAAACGACCCTTTTCAACTTCAGACAAACACTAGCTTGTGTTCTTCTCATCAGAACTAAAGGAAAGTTTTGCTGCAAACTTGGGAGAATACTGTGTAAATTAAACTTAAGCAATGATCAAATGAGAACTTTTCCTTCCTGAGTTTCAGCAATTTTGAAATACTGAGATACTTTTATTTTTTCTTTATAACTCAACTCTGGAACCCAGAGTATATTCTTTGGACTGTGAATTCCCAAACCCCTAAAGCATTTTGAATCTTTTTTCTTTAAAAAAAAATAAAACTGGCAATATTTGAGTTAGATAAATCTCAGATAAGGTCAAGACCCCTTTTTTGAGAACTGCTATTTAAATCAAAACCACTTGGGGCCTGAGGTGGTTCTGTCGCACCCATGTATCTAAGGAAACAAATGAGTAGCCCCCTTAACAGAAGTAGAGAGTTGACTCTCAGACTTCATGTACACATATCAGTTGAAGAAATAAGATAATTATCCAAAACCTTCAAGCAAGAGTCTACTGGGGTTCTTTGTTGTTGTTGAGGGTGGAGAGGTATTGCTTGTTTTTTTTTGTTTTAGTCAAGCTTACACATTTATGGAAGTGGAATTTGTTATGTGGGTTTTTAATGGATATTCAGATCACAACCTAAACTTTCCATTTTTATTTCATTTTCTGTCTGCTTCAGTAAATGCTTTTGTACATGTGAGGTCAAATAAAGTAGCTGTCCAGCTCAGACTGTTATCATTTTCATTATGTATAAAATAATGTGCATTTGTAATCAATGAAACAATTGTACGTTCCAAATGGCAGGAGCCATTCTTATTAGTTTTTCTATTCCCAGAGCCTAGCACAATGCCCAGCACATAGTAGGTGCTCTATACTTGCTTAATGTGAATTGACTGAACTAATGGGATGATTCATTATTGTGATCTAGTTTTCTGACCTATAGAAATGGCATCAGTTATCTCTTTCATATGTTCTATTCTCATTATTATGTGATTTAGAAGTCATAGGATAAACATATTTGGCTTCTAATAATAGTTCCTTGAATTTGAATAAGTTTATGAGAAATACTCATATTCATTATTTTAGCATGTTCTCCCACATCTCTTTGAAGTCAGGAGGCAGGAAAGCCTAGAGGTTAAGAGATTCTTCATTATTCTTTATTCTGACCTTTAAGCTAGGTCTTGATTTTTTACTATGTGCTACCCATAATGAACACATCATTAACTTCAATAAAAAATTCCCTTCCTGAATGCTTGTTGGTCAGCAGTGTTAAATTAATGATGGGGAATTCAGAAATCAAGTTTCAGACACCTTTACGTTGTTGGCATAAGTTTTACGGTTTTATTTTAAGAAGCTATTTTCCAAATTGAAGTTCAGCATGATGGAAAATCAATTCTGGGCTATTTGCTTGAAGATTTTTTACTTGATAGATTAGAAAAACGGTTGTTGATTAATTCCAAGTTTGGTTTCTCACTGGTGATTTTTGAAGGCTGGTATGTACCCACAGATTACAAAATAGTTTAATAGTTTTAATAGCAAAATCAATATAATAGATATATCTTCTAAATTGTTAGATTAATGCATCTATTGTTCAACAGCTTAGTGGGGAGAACTGAGAGATGATTTTTGTGAATACTTGCACATTAAAAATCTTGTTTAAGTTTGCAAATGTATTAGAAAAATGTCCTGTCTTTTAAAAATATTTTCTGCTTAAATTTTTTTGCTCTGTTTTGCCTCTTTCATGGTCTTTTTATTCTCTTCTCCTCAGAATCCCAAGCTTGAGGTTCTAGTCAATTGCCTCTTCTTTCCATAAACATTTTTTTACAGTTGGTTCTGTCAATAAGATAGGTTATATATATTTGGTTGATTAGTTTTCAGAATTTTAGATCTGGAAAAATATTGTTTTCTTACCAAAATTTATTCATTCTGATCATCAAGATTATCCCACGTTTGCTCAGACCAAACTTTTCCCATTTCCTAAATTTTTTTGTAAAGGTAGAGCTAATTAATGCTGCTAGAAACTTTTGAGGTCGTTAAATTGCACCTTAGCCTTCTGTTTCTCTCTGAATGATGTAATTCCAAATCTTTAAACCTTTAATTCTTCTTCTGTTTTAATACTCTCTAATTCTAAATATCTTCAAACATACACCCAACCATATGGTTGACTAAGATTTAACTGTAATTCATTATAACTTTCAAGTTTTCTCATCTAAATGTATAAACCCTTTAAGGGCAGAGACCTTAATTTGTTCCATATTCCTCTTTATTTTCCTATCATACCGAAAGTACCTGGTACTTTCATAGGAGGGGTGTCATACATACATGTTTATTTGCTTAATGAGCAAACTGATAGTAGTTTATACCTGTATTTTGTAATAGTAACAGTAAACACTTTCAATAAGATTTAATACAAATGTTAGACAAGTTTGGGAGAGTGATAATAAAACAATGCAAATTGTTTTTATAGAACTAAAGTTACAGAAGCTATTAATGCATAATACTGTATATTGAAGATAATGGTAAAGTTACCTCAATCTTATTTTATGTTTACCTTATCCTTTGATATTTGAATTGGACACTAATTGACTGTAATGACTAGTCTTACATAGTTATCTTCTTTACCCCTTGATTAATTTTTTAAAAGACTATCCCAATTCTTAATACAAAATGTCACAGTGGGTGCAAAGACAGGACAGTCTATGTGTTTACTAGCTGCTCATATCTTACCAAATATGGCACTGATTCTGTGCAGATTATTCTAAACCTGTGATTTAACTAGGAGACTTTTGCAGCCTTTAGGAGCAAAGCAATAATTGGATGTATTCTCCAAAGTTGATGATAGGTTTTTGCTTAACATTTGACATGGTACCTAAAATGCCCTTAAATTTAAAAGAGTGAAATTTTGGGTTGCTAGCCCAGTGATTAAGAACTCTATAAATGTCATATTTCATGGTTAGATATGAATAATTGTAACTTATTTACAGTGACCTCAACGATTTCCTTCAGAGGTGGGGCACGCATCTAAAGGTTAGCTCTGTAAAGTTCAAAGCCAACTTAGATGGTGGGTCACTGGATCAGTTGTGTGAGCGAAGTTTATATCTGATGTCAGCTTTGTGGGAGAGCTTTGGAGTTAGATTGCCTGCCTTTGAATCCTGGCTTTGCCATTTGCAAGCCATGTGTAAGTGCAAGCAAATGATTTGACTTTTTTGTGTCTGTTCCTTAGGGGCAAAAAGGAAATAATAGTAGTACTTTCCTCATAAGATTGCTATGAATTTGAAGTAAGATACTTAGCTTAAAGTGTAAAGTGGTTAGTTAGTACTCAATAAAGGTCAGATATTACTATTCTCTTTCTGTGAGATAGCTCTGCTTTTCTGTGTGTGTGTGTGGTGGTGGTGGGGGGCGGGCATCAGCATGACTTTGGCCAGGAATTATCTGACCCCCGAGGGCTATTTCAGAGTCTACTCTCTAGGACTTCTTCTCTCTTCCCCTTCTCTCCTTTCCTCCTTTCCAGGCTGGCAGTGGTGTGGAATGCAGTCTTCCTAATTTGTTGCCTCTGCATTGTCATTACTTTCTAAGCGACAACTTAGTTTATTATGGGGAGGTGATAAAGCTTAAATTCTAGGGCTTACAGTTATGATCTCTGGTATAATTCTTGCCTCCCTTACAGAGATGTTCTCCATTCATTCAAACTATTTTAATTTGAAAGGTACCTGTATTCTCCTTCCTCCATGAATACTCTTTTCCAGAAGGATCAGTATAGAGGATGGTGGGCTTGTTTGATGAGGTGATATCCATCATAGATTTCTGCATCATGCAGGAATGGTCCCTTTGGGAGATTCTTTGCAAACTCAGCACAAAGTCTATTATACTGTTAATTTCTCAAATTCAAAAAGTGCTTTTGTTTGCTTAGTATGGGATTTCTGACTTTATAAAAAATGTGTCACTGCAATTTGGTGTGGTGTCTATATCGAGAAAGTCTGTGAAATTTATCTTCTGTAAAACTATTGTTGAAAATGTTTTTCATTCCATCTGTTGTCCTCTTTTGAAAGAGTCTCGGAGAGATTCCTGTCTTGTTTTAGTTTCAGTTAATTATTGATTTATTTTCCTAAATAATTATTCTGTTGTAGCTTAGAAATCGTACTGAATGTAACTGATGGAACTCATCTTTTCTGACATTTTGCTTTTTAAAAATTAACATTTTTTCCCCTTAGTTTTTTGTGTTTACAATTTGGTGTAGTGACTTTGTATTTTAAGTATCTTTATAAGCTACCTTAAAGATTTTCTGAAACCAAGGTAGTATATAAAAGCTGTTATGTTTGTAAGTATTCAAACTATGATATTCTAAACATCCTTTATTTCCTCACAATAATTATAGTTATCATTTGTTCATCTGTATGTGCCACACTTTATATATCATCTCTTTTAATCCTTACAAAAGCACTGTGCAGAGGATGTCTTTTCCTTTTTATAGGTGAGAAAACTGAAATATAGGGAGGCAAGTTCACAAAATTAGTAAATTAGGAAGTCAGGTTTTGAGCTCAGTTGGACCCAAAGCTTGAACCCTAGTTTCTACCATTTCTAATTACTTGAAAAGGTGAGTCAACCCTCCATGTTTTGAAGGCTTATTGATTTATGTCTTTTGGATGTTAGGGGAATAAATATATCGGCTATCTAAATCTTCATTAGTAATGGCATTTGAACAATTTAATGTTCTGGGCCATTAAAACATGTTGAAATAATTTAGCATTATTAAAAAATATTAAATTACATATTAAGGAAGGCATAATAGACACTTTTTTATTTGCAATCACCTCCAAGGTAATTTTACCTGAGCTGATTTAAAATTTGTAGAGAATGGCCAGAGAAGATTATTAGATGCATTATAATTATAATTATAATTTTTGTAAAATTGTGAAATTCAATAATTGCTCTTGTAAAGACAGATACTTAGGGATCAACTTTTATTTTTACTGTTGTTGGTTTTAAAAGTAAACTGTAAATTCATCTGAAAATGAGCTAATATACTTGAGTGTTGCAACTTGCTGTGTTTGGAAGCTGGAATAATTTATCTCAGCCACACCTGGTTGTACCAATGAAATGCAAAGCAGAGGAAGAAAGGGCAGTCTGTTTTCTTGCTCTTGACTAAGAAGTCCAAAGATCTGTTTTCTTTATTTTCAAGTACTTTTAATGGTCTTCCTACAGAATAATAAATGAAAAGAAAAAGGTGGTTTTTTTCCTCCTTTTTGTTTCCAATTACTTTTATTTTTCTTTTTCCTAACAGTTTGGAAAGCATGTTCCTTCTAGGCATTTAAAAGCTTTTTTGGCATCTGATACTGCCAGTGTTAACACGGACAATTGGTGCAAATTACAATAATAAATCTTATTTTTACATCACTTGCTTAAAGTCGATTTGTGACAAAGCTTTTTGGTAATGACAGATGTATATTATGAATTATTGAATGTTTAGTCCCTGCAGTTGAACTATGTGGAGGTAAACAATCACATGTTTATTGAAGAAATATTAATGTGTCTTTACAACTTAATTTTTTGTCATGTTTTTGTCAGCTTTGAAAAAGGCCCTGATGAGTTTCTATGTCCTTGAGTTAGCTAATTTCTGTTCTGGGAAAGAGACACGGAACAATTAGATTAAATGATTTTAAGCACTTTTAGAATTTCAAATTAACTTCTGACATAAACCTTTCTCATCTGTGTAACTTCTCAGACTTGTGTTTTTGTCGTCGTTGTTGTTGTTGTTTGTGGCATGCCTTGTTCCTTTTGTGTGATTAGAACATTGATCTTAGGATGTGTGAGCATGTAGCAGTTTATCTCAAATGTTTTGGGGCCTCCTGAGGAGTACAGAGAAACGATATTTTCTAAGCTTTTCTGGTCTCTTTCCTTGAATGGGAACATCTGTTTTGGTTTCAGCTACACTGTATTTGATTTTAGTCTAACTGGTGTTTCCTCAGCCCTGGCCTCTGCACAGTTCCGTTTTCCTTAGAATACTCACCCTCAGTGAGTCTAACTTTTCTCTTTGAGTCCTTCGTTCTCTAGAGACTTTCTGGTTTCTGGTTTAGTTTCTATTGTTGTTCTAGGGTCTGTGCCTTTACCAAATTAGATCTTTCCCCCAATTTAACTTGCTTTTAAAATTAGAAGGTGAAAGTGATACTCTCCTCCAAACTTTCTTAATTTTCATCTGAGGTTTGTGTGAGAGAAAGAGGTAAGCCTTACTGAAAATGATTTGAGACTTGTTTTCTCAAGTTTCCCAAGAGTGGTGCTTAGGTAGTACCTTTCTGGATGCATAGGAGATAAATCAATTCATTACATCCAATGGGTGCCTTTGGACATTAGGGTTTAATTCTCTTGCAGAACTCCAATTTAGAAGGATAGTAAGACTGACTTTAAATGTACACTAAGCAAAGGAAGGGGTAAGATAACAACACTTCCTCAGAGCCTACATTGTACCGTTGTAATGTGCGGGGCGGGAGGAACTTTAAATGTATTATCTCATTTGCTATAAGACTTGAAAAGCTGTGAAAATAGGGTCACTGATAGTGCTTCCAAGAGACTTTTTTTTTTTTTTAAGGCTCACAGGAGATCCAGGCCAATTTGAGTATGTCTGGGTCTTCTCGACAGCTGGAATGATAAAACAAAGACCCTGAGACTCCTGTGCTGCCTGATGGTAGTAATTGTTTATCCTTAGCACCGAGAGTTACTGACCTATAACAGGTGTATGATAAATATTTTTTTTTGGTAAAAGTAAAATGTAATCTGGACCAGATATATTGCACATATTTAGTCTTAATCTCCTTCAAGATAGTTTTCATGCTTTTATTTACAATTTTTAAGACTTGAAATAGGTTATGAGTCTGTTTATGGTCTCGCTAAGCCCTCAGATCTTTACTCACTTTAAAGATTCAAGGAATGCTAGATGTGAGTGGATTCGTTTTGTGAACTTGTGGAGAGAGATGCAACTATCAATGGAAGCATGTGTTTTTCTCCAAAAGTCTCTTGTGAGAAGTTGAGATGTCCTGGTTCTTGGGCCTCTGGCTGATGCAGCACCAGATGAGACAAAGCAGAAATTATAACAGCATGTTCCCCATTAGGAACTGCCATGAGTCACCACTTTTATCAGGAAGAAATTGTTCACAGTAATATGAAGAACTTGATATACGAGTGACCGTCACTGGCACAGAAATGCATGAAATAAAGAACTTTTACCGTTTCTAGTCCCATTTGAAAATAATTAAGTTTAGAATGACATCAGAGAAGTTTTTCTACATTGTATGTCCTAAGAACAGTGTGACTTTAGTGAAAAGGGACTCTAGTGAAATCACAAAATCATTTAGAAAATGTAATAAGGCTTTGACAAACATAAAAATTTATACAATTTCAAATACTACAAAGCTTTTTATAAAAAGTATCAATAGTATTGTCTTGATTACCTTTAGTTTTTTTTCTCCAAAGTATGGTATTGTAAGGCATCCCTTAAATGGATTGTGCTTTGTTGAAATCGGTATGCCAACCTTGTGGCATTACATACAGTGCCATTAGTTTTGTTAAGAATAAATGTACCAAACATGGAAATGAACGCATATCTTAAAAATGAAAGAAAAAAAAGGAAATGATTAAAGAGTTGACAGTGGTAAGAGGTGAGGACACAAGAGGCAGAAACAGGATAATGATAAGATCCTAAGCCCTCGGTAAAAAGAGAAGTCTTGGGGGATCTAGGCTACAGAGCTGAGAGTTCAAGGATATCCTATCCACATCTCAAGAATTCGTGAACCTTTGCTGATGTCTGGTAACATTAGTCAGCATCTCAAGTTATTCTCCATTCCTGCCACTGTATATAGTAAGCACTCTATAAATTTTGGCTGAGTGTAAGAATTCTTTATTTAGATGTCCTCCTGTGCCTTTGGGAACCCCTGGTTTACCACCAATCTCTTCCTATGGTTTAGAAAAATCCATGGACTTTGCTACCTGATGTTTTGACTTTCATAAAGCTCTTTTTTGATCCTTACACCAAAGAAACCTCATGCAAATCAAGTCATGCAAATAGGCCTCAGGTAGGATCGGGGAGCAATCCTTCTGGTAGTTATTCCAGGTGAGGATTTAAAATATTACAAAAATTTGTAATAAAAACTATTAGGTAAAATTTGACTATAGCCTTATATTTAGAAGTAAAATATGGGAAACCGGCTCAAACGCAGAACCATAAAAAGCACAAGTAAGTTTCCATTTAAAGCAAAACAAAACACATTTCAGTCACAGTACATGATGTATTGAAGTGGGACACCTTACTTCTCTCACATTACACAGAATGTTTTAGAAAACTCCAGGGTCCGAGAGCCAAGACTCAAACCTAAGATTTGTGACTCCCATTACAGCACTTTTCCCATTATCCTGCCTCTTTCTCACATCCTTTTCTCTCAAAATCACCTCACTTAAGGAGACTTAAAATTTCTAGGAAAAAATATGCTTTTTTATGAGTGTTTTGAGGCACCTCTGACAAGGACCAAAAGTGTTTTTTGAATCAGAGCAGACACGTTTGCCAATCTCTTAATTTTTCTTTTGTCTGGTCACAGCTTATTTTTTTCTGTTTGCTCTTCTTTTTGCTGCAGAAAATGCTTGTGTATAAGTAAGGCTTTTAAAACATTGTTTCTTTTGTGAGCTCCTTTGAAGTTAAGATGTACCCCTAATGTGACAGGTATGGTTACAAAAGAAAGCATTATAATTTTGCTGCTGCTGGGGCCTGACTCTTACCCGTCAACTTCTTAATATTTCTAAAGCTCTAATCTGCAATATACTTATATTTTCATTTGGTATGTAAACTCCTCTATACCCTGCTTCTTGTTGCATATTACCTTTGGTCCATCTGTCTAGAAAACTTAATATAAAGTCTAGTGAATGTGCTTCAAGCTTGCTCATAACATTCACATTCTGGAGGTTCATTATGACTGGAACATCCTTTTTTTTTCATTTGCAAGGTTGGTGCTAACCACGTTTGGCTATAAAACTGTGGTTACTTCTGTTTATTCTTTTACTATACAAATACTCTACAAGTTCTTTTTGTGTTCATAGTCTTTCAAATTTCAGGTTAGCTATTTCTCTATTGGAGAGTTTCATTACTCTCTTCAATTACTTTACTTCTAATTGCCTTCCTTTATCCTTCTCTCCTTCCCACCCCTTCTTCCTTCAAAGCACCTTCGTTGACATGCTTTGTGTCAAACAGTGTATGATTATAACTATAGCCAGATATTTGGTAATTAGCTTGAGTAGCTTTAGTTGCCATCTTCCATCTGCATTGCTGAATGAAGATTTTACTGTGTTAGGCATAGAAGAAACCAAGCTGTTCTCAAATATTCTGCTAGCTTTTCTCTTTTCTGGCCTTTTCTTTCTAGGTTTACCCAGTTGGGTTTGTGTCTATTCATTATACCCTGCAACTCTTGCTGACTAGGCTTCTGTTTTCAGACTTTGCTATGGTTGTCAACATCACCTGAATTGAATTTATTGTTTTTGGTTCTCCTGTGTGTGATTTGGTACTTATGAATACTGGACTTCATTTTATTTTAAAAAATGCTCTTTCTCTGAATTGTCAGTCAATTTGAACCTTTACCCAACTTCTAGGAAGTTAACAATTACGCTCACTTGGAGTCAAATACATAAAGACTTACTGGGTTCATTTCTCTCATGTAGGTCACTGATAAAAATAAACAACTTGGTGCTTTTTTCTTGATGCAGAAAGTAGGTTACTGTGGTTCCATGAAGACTATCTTCTCATTTTATTGTTACGATGTTGCTTTTAGACAGTGATCATGTAAGTCGTTGTTGTAGCTCTGGCATTCGTTTTTTCTAAATACGCAACAGCTAAATTTAACATATGACAATCATGTATGAGGTTTTATTTTATTTAATATATATGTATACAAGGAGTACCAAGATTAAATCTAAAGCTGCATCCCACTGTCTTGTCATAACTGATGTCAACAGCCAAGTATACAGTCTTCTGAAAATATTTAAACAAAGAGGTATGTACAGGGGGTTTTAAAAATACTTTCGCACTATACATATTATTCTGTAATTTTCTTTTATCCCTTAAAATTACATGATAGCATCTCTCCAGGTTTATAGGTCACATCATACTCTTTTTAATAGCTGCATAATATTCTACAACATGGATATACTATAATTTATTTAACCATTATCCTATTGATGGATATTAAGTTCGTTTCTAATTTTTTTGCTCTAAAAATACTGTATAAATAACACAGCAGTGTTACAATGAGAACTCTTTTTGTTGTTGTTGTTGAATTTTTTAATTTTCAAAAACCACCGGCATATAATATTATATTAGTTTCAGGAGTACAACATGGTGATTGGACATTTATATAACTTACAAAACAATCACTCCTAGTACCCATCTGACACCATAATAGTTATTATAATATTATTGACTATATTCCTTATGGTATACTTTACATACTCATGACTATTTTATAACTACCAATTTGTACTTCTTAATCCCTTCCCCTTTTTTAAACCCTCCCCCCATCTGTCAAGCATCAAATCATTCTCTGTATCTATGAATCTGTTTCTGTTTTGTTTGTTTACTTTGTTCTTTAGGTTCCACATGTAAGTGAAATCATACGGCATTCTTACTCTGTGTGACTTACTTCACTCAGTCACAATACCCTCTAGGTACATCCATGTTGTTGCAGGTGGCAAGATTTCATTCTTTTTTATGGCTAAGTAATATTCCATTGTATATATGTACCACCTCTTGTATATCTATTCATTCATAATGGTAGCCTCCATATTTTGGCTATTGTAAATAATGATGCAATGAACATGTGTATCCACTTGTTTCTTTGAAGTTGTGATTTGGGTTTGTTCAGATAAACACCGAGAAGTGAGATTATTGGGTCTTTCTTTGTCTCTTGGTATAGCCTTTGGTTTAAAGTCTATTTTTGTCTGATATTACTATTACTACCCCAGCTTTTTTGTTTGTTTATTTCTTTCCATTTTTATGAAATATCTTTTCTATCCCTTTACTTTAGGTCTGTGTGTGTCTTTTGAACTGATGTGAGTCTCTTTTAGGCAGCATATATTAGGGTTTTCTTACCCATTTATCCACCCTATCTTTTGATTGGAGCATTTAATCCATTTACATTTAAAGTAATTATTGATAGACACGTAGTTATTGCCATTTTATTATTCATATTTTTTATCTTTTTTCTTTTCTTCTTCTTCTTCTTAAAGAAGTCCCTTTAACATTTCATGTAGTACGGGTTTGGTGATGACGAACTCTTTTATCTTGTTCTTGTCTGGGAAGCTCTATATTTGTCCTTTAATTCTAAATGATAACTCGACTGGGTAGAGTAATCTTAGTTGTAGGTCCTAGCTTTTTATCACTGTATATTTCATGCTATTCCCTTCTGGCCTGCAAAGTTTCTGTTGAGAAATCATTTGACAGTCTTATGGGAGCTCCCTTGTAGGTAACTAATTGTTTTTCTTTTGCTGCTTTTAAAATTCTCTCTTTGTCTTTACCCTTTGACATTTTAATTATGATATGTCTTGGACCTCTTTGGGTTCATCTTGTTTGGTACTCTCTGCACTTCCTGGGTTTGTATGTCTATTTCCTTTGCCAGATTAGGGAAGTTTTCCATCATTATTTCTTGAAATATGTTTTCAATTCCTTGCTCTCTCTCTTCTCCTTCTGGTACCCCTATGATGCAAATGTTGGTGCGCTTCATGTTGTCCCCTTAAACTATCCTTACTATTTTGGATTCTTTTTTCTTATTGCTGTTTTGATTGGTTGTTTTCTGATACCTTATTTTCTAAGTCTCTGATTTGATCCTCTGCTTCATTTAATCTCCTGTTGATTCCTCCTAAGGTATTCATCATTTAAGCTACTGTATTCTTCATTTCTGATGGGTCTTTTTATGTTTTCTACCTCCATTTTTATGGGGTTTTTTTCCTCTTTGTTAAAGTTATCACTGAGTTCATCTACTCTTCTTCTAAGTTCATTGAGCATCCTTATAACCAGTGTTTAGAACTCTGCATCTGATAGATTGCTTGTTTCCATTTTGTTTGGTTCTTTCTCTGGAGCTTTGTTCTGTTCTTTCAGTTAGGACATGTTTATTTATTTCTCTGTTTTTGCTGTCTCCTTTTTCGTTTGTTTGTTTCTATGAATTAGGTAGGTCTACTATGTCTCCTGGTCTCTGTAGAGTGGCCTTATGTAGTAGGTGTGCTGTAGGGCCCAGTGACACAGCTTTCCCTGGTCACCTGAGCCGGATGCTCCACGTATGTCCCTTGTATGGGTTGTGTGTGCACTCCTGTTGTAGCTGAGCCTTGGTTGCTGTTTGCAAGTCAATGGGAGGGATTGACTTTCAGGCTGATTGGTTTTGAGGACTAGCCAGTGAGAGACTGACCATACAGAGTAGGATTCACTTTAGCAAGACTCTGCTGCCTGCCCGATTTGCCCTTTGGGTGTGTTGTCCTCAAATCCAGCCCCAGGTGGTGCTCCAGCATGGTCTGAAGCTGGCTACTAGGCATGCTGGTCCTGAGGCCAAGTTCAGCTGCAGTCTGTGCCCTTCCTGGGGCCACCCAGCATAAGCCACCAAGCAATCCACAAACGACCGCCACCTGCACTGGGCTTAGAGGTGTCTAGAGAGGCCAAGCCATGAACCAAAGCTGGCTGCCACTAGTGCCAGGCTTGGGGCTGCTCAGGGAGAGGTACAGGGTATGCTGAGGCGAGACGCTGCTTGTTTGGGTTTTGCAAACCTTTGAGAGATTTTGGGAAAGTCCACAGCACAGCATAGGCTTTTTGTATGTAACAGCCTCTGGAAGCGGCTTGGGTGAGCCTATCAGTTAGGTGGGGTGGGGTCTCAGGGAATCACCAGGGAAGGGTGACCCCTGTTAGCTAGGTTGATAGAGGCTCAGATATGGCAGCTGCCTGTGTCTGCACACTGGAAGAAGGGAGGACTAAACAAAGAAATAATGGATTCTGCCCACACTTATGTCTGGGAGAAAGCTGCCCCTCCAGCCCTCGCCCTGAAGCCAGATAATTCAGTTCCTCCCTGTATGTCCCTGGTGCTTTTCTAGCAGCAGCTCAGTGCTGGAGCTCAGAGTGATTGAGTCCCTCAGCAAGTAAGACCCTGCACAGGTCCAGCTGCCCTCTGTCTCACTCAGCGACAATCTTTGCTGGTTTTTACAGCCAGAAGCTGTGGAGACTTCACTTTCTAGCACTGAAACCCTGGGCTGGGAAGCCTGGTGTGGGTGGGGCTGGAACTCCTCACTTCTCCAGGAGGAACTGCACAGCAAGATATCCTTCCTGATTTTTAACCACCATAGGCAGGTGTGGGACCAGCCTGTTCCACGTCTCTGCCCTTTCTACCAGTCTCCAGCTGATTTCTTCTGTATGTTCTTAGTTGTAGGGCTTCTGTTCAGCTAGACTTCAGGCGATTCTCAATGATGAGTACTCTGTAGTTCAGTTGTATTTTTGATGTGATTGTTTAAGAAGGCAAGCACAGCATTTACTTATTCTGCCATCTTGACCAGAAATCCCCCAATGAGAATTCTTATATATTATCTTTTCATTTTGGTGCTTTTATTGCTGATTCCCTAAAGTAGGGATCCCTAAGCTAGGTCAAGATGTATGTGTGTTTCTTATTGCAATAAATATTGCCATATTACTTTTCAAAATGTTGTAGCAATTCACAGTTCCATCAGCAATGTAAGACAGTGTCCATTTTTCTGCATTCTTCTGAACATTGGATGTTTTTATTCTTTTAAACTTAGGCAGGACAAACTGATGTTTTAATTTCTATTTCCCTTTGTCCACTGATAAGGTCAATGTCTTATTTTGGTTTGTTTGTTTAAGCTTTATGGTTATTTGGACTTCCTGTCCTGTGGGTATCCTGTTCACAGTCTTTGCTCATTCTTATTTTGAGTTGTTTGTTTTCTTCTTTTCAATTTGTAGTTCTTTATATTTTAGAACTAGTCATCTCTTATTTGTATTTTTTAAAATAAACATTTAATTTTAGAACAGCTTTAGATTTACAGAACAATTGTGAAGATAGAACAGAGTTCCTGTGTTACTCTCATTCTCTCTGCCCCCAGTTTCCCCTGTTGTTAACATCTTAACATTAGTGTGGTGTATTTAGCACAATTAATGATCCAATATCGATACATTATTATTAACTAAAGCCATACTTAATTCAGATATCCTTAGATATTTTCCCTATTCTTTTTTCTATACCAGAATATCACGCAGGAGATCACATTACTTTTAATCATCCTGTCTCTTAGGCTCCTCTGTGCTGTGAAAGTTTCTCAGACTTTCAAAGTTTTCTACGACCTTTACAATTTTGAGTAGTACTGGTCAGATATTTTATGGAATGCTCCTCCATTGGGATTTGTCTGTTTTTCTCACGATTCAGCTGGGATTTTTTATGGGTATTTGGGAGGAAGATCATAGAGATAAAGTGTCATTTTCATTGCATCATATCAAAGGTACGTTTCATCAATATGACTTATTATTGTTGGTGATCACCTTAATCACTTAGCTGAGGTAGTGTTTGTTGTGTTTCTCTACTGTAAGTTACTCTGGCTTTACCATCCCCTTTCCATACTTAGTGTACTTTTTGGAAAGAAATTACTGTGCACAGCCCAAACACTTAAAGAGTGGGGAGTTATGCTCTATGTTTTTTGAGGGTGCAGTATCTATCTAAATTATTTGTAATTCTTCTGCAAGGGAGATTTGTCACTTTCCCACCACTTATTTCTTTATTCATACTCTCGTTTTATTTTTTTCTTTCTTTTTTTTTAAAGCATGTTCTTATTGGTACTATAATGTGCTCTAGGCTCATCTTGTTTATTTCCTCCTTCAGTGCTAGAATCAGACACTTTCTCCAACTTTTACAAGAGACCATGGTTTCTTTTACTGGATAATAATATTACAAAATAACATCTGGACCAAGGTATGCTATTACTACAGGATCAGCTCATGTACCAAGGAAGTGTGTGTGTGTGTGTGTGTGTGTGTGTGTGTGTGTGTGTTTCTATCTGTAACCATCTGTATCTATATTACACTAAACATAAATTTATACTGATGTCTCTAGCTCTAATTTGTTACCACATGGATCATTCTAGTCTCCCCCTCTTATTTATTTGTAGTCTCCCATTTCAATAATGAGAAACCTGGCTCCCCCAAAATATCATTCATTTACTTAATTGTACCATTATATATAGTGGTATCAGAATTGTTATCCCTGTGTACACCCAGGGCAGACAGCTTTATCAGCAATTGTTCAGTACTTGTGTCAGTTTTTTGTTTGTTTGTTTGTTTTTATTTTGCTTTTAGTCTTATAGATTATACTAATTTCCAGTAATTTAGGTTCGCACCTATTACCCCTGTTCCCTTCTGAGAAGTTGTTTCAGATATTTTTAATATAGTTAGATTGTTTTGCCACATTCTGCATTCTATCCTGAGATCCCTGACCTCCTAAATTGTTTTTAAAATTTGCATGCATTAAGGTTCACTCTGCTGTAAAAGACTATGGAGTTTTGACAAATTCATAGTGTCATATATCCACCATTACTTTAACATATAAAATAGTTTCAATGCCCCCAAATCCTTGGTGCTTCACTTTTTCAACCTTTTATCCCTCTATAACCATTAATCTTTTATCATCTCACTAGTTTTTCATCTTTTGGAATGAGATATAATTGGAATCATAGAGTTAGTAGCCCTTTCATACTTATTTCTGTAATTTGGCAATATGTGTTTAAGATTAACACATGTCTTTTCATGGTTTTATAGATCCTATCTTTTTTTTGAAGTCGCTAAATAATATTTCATTATATGGATGTATCATAGTTTACTTATCCATTCACTTGTTGGAGAATCTCTTTGTTGCTTCCAGTTTTGGATGATTACAATACAAATCCTACAAGCATTCATGTGTAGGTTTTTGTGTGGACATAAATTTTCAGCTAAATTGCACCTAGGAGTGCAATTATTGGATCATACGGTACAACTAAGTTTAGCTTTGTAAGAAGCTGCCAAAATGTCATCTAAAGTAGCTGTAACTACCAGTAATGAGTGAGAATTCCTGTTGCTTTATTAGTATTGTCTGCAAGGGAGATTTGTATTAGCAATTACTATTGTCAGTTTTTTAATTTTTATTTTTTTATGTTAACAATTCTTTATTCATAACTACCCAAACATGAAAGCAAACAAGATATTTTTCAAAAGGTAAAATGATACATAAAATGGGAGAACATCCTGGCAATGGAATGTTATTCAGCAATAAAAAGAAATAAGCTATCGAGCCATGAGGAGATATTTGGGGAACCTTAAACGCATATTACTAACTGAAAGAAGCTATCTAAAAAGGTTATATAGCATCTGATTCCAAAAATGTGTATAGGACATTCTGGACAAA
>NW_011888792.1:13459925-13485520 GCF_000151845.1 Pteropus vampyrus
TTTTAGCAGAGTTTTGTAGTTTTCCTTTCTACATACAGATTGTGTACATATACAGAAGTATTTTATTTCTTGGTGCTATTGTAAATGGCATTGTTTTTTAATTTCAAACTCCATCATTACTGGTATATTGGAAAACAATTGATTTTCATATATTAACCTGATATCCTGTGACCTTGCTATACTTTTTATTAGTTCCAGGAACTTTTTATTGTTGTTGGTTGTTGATGTTTTTTTTTTTTTTACATTTTTCGTAGAGGCACTCATGCCATCTGCAAATAAAGACAGTTTTATTTCTTCCTTTCCAGTCTGTTTCCTTTTATTTCCACTTCTTGTCATATTGTACTAACTAGGGCTCCTAGTACAAGTATGAATAGGAGGGATAAAGGGGGCATCCTTGTCTTGTTCTGGATCTAAGAGAGAAAACATCTAGTTTCTTCCCAGTAATGATGTTAGTTGTAGGTCTTTTGTAGACATTTCCTATCAATTTGAGGAAGTTTCCTTCTATTCCTAGTTTCCTGTCTGTCATAGATTTTTCAAATATTATCCCTCTTCTCTAATTTGTTTTTATATTTTTTTCTTTCTCTTGTCATATACATATTTTACATTTGTTTTCCAAGATCATCATATGTAAAGTCTCAGATAAACCTTGAGCTTCTCTCTTTCATTTACTTCTTCTACTCTTCCTTTATTTCTCTTGCTAATGCTAATGCCTAAAGCTTCTTAGTGGTCAAGTGTATGAGCTTAAGAGGCAGATTTTTCTGGGTGCAGTTCCTAAATTCCCATTTACTAGTTGTAAATGGTCTTTGTAACATATTTACAAGTGCTCAACAAGTGATTGCTGTTATCTTTCTCTTTTATTGAGAAAGCTACTGTATTTTTTCTGGAAAACATTAAGCATATGTCATTCTCCAGTTGTGTGATGTATCTGGGGAACAAAAGTGACCAGAATATAGTTCCATTGATGAAACTGTTTATTCTGTGAGCAGAGAAATAGCTTAGTCATATTTTAGATCTGGCCATGTTATAACACTGTTATAAATAAGAAATATGCCTCTAATTATTAGCCTTGACCTGAACAATACAGGTGGTATTAAATTTTTGTTGCAGGGAAACTTGATGGAGTTAAACTTTCACAGGTAGGAATCAAATGTTGTAACTATAAACTGGAAAGTTGAATGTTTAAATGACTTACAGCAATTATAAGTCAATGCAAGGAATGTTATTAATGAGTTACTGGTACACAAAAGTTCTTAGTATACTATTATTTTATTATTGACATTCAAATGGGATTGGTAGTTCCTGCACACACAGTTGATGGGGGAAGAAGTTGATGACTGCTGTCCTTCTTTGTCACAGTAGTTATTTTGAATTTCTTAGATTGACATCACAAATTAGGAAGAACTTGGCTAGAGATATCTGAGGTTTTGCTGGGAAGAAGATTTAATTGGGAATATGCTCTTGGAATTTCTGAATTTTAAGAAGTATGATTGTTGAGAGCATACCACATGTTTGGAACGTAATATTTGCCAACCATGTAAAACCCACAATGAGTCCTGGGCTAGAAATTGGGCCACTAGGGCAATAGGAACCCATTGTTTCCTTTGCTTTAAATTTCTTAACCTTTCTTGATTTCTCCAGATATAAAACAGTAATCATACTTTCCATTATTTAGCTCACAGAATCTTGTGAGAACAGATAGAATAATGTGGGTCTAAGATATTTCATTTGTTTTCCATTAGTTACAGGCTGAGATCCAAATTCCTTAGCAATATCATAGTGGCTGAAAACACTATGGTTTTGGAGTCAGACAGATGTTGTGAGCCCAGATTCTGACTCTGCTACACACAACCATGTTCTTGGACAGTTTACTTGACCCTTCTAAGCTTCAGTTTTCTCATCTATAATATGGACTTAGTTATAGTTCCTTCCTCACAAGGGTTGGTATGAGAATTAAATTGGTTAGTATAGGCAGAGTGAAAGCACAGGGTTTGGTGCATTCTGTGTGTTGAGTAAATGATAGCTGCTGGTATCCAAATCACCACAGCATATAAGGCCTAGCTAGCTGGGTCTTTTCAACTTCATCTCCCATTATTAACCCCCTAAATCAACCCCTATTTATTCTGAATACAATTCTCTATAACAACATATCCTATTTATATTCTGACTTTTCTCCACCATGAGGCTGTGCTTCTTTGATGTCAGAAGTGTCAGCCTATTCATAGTTGGATCCTCCTTAGTTAATGCATGGTAGGATGCATTATCCAGTTGACTCAAGAAAATAATATAGAATTAAACTAATACAGAGATAACCATAAATATATAGGAATTGGTGAGATAAATATGTATTCAGTGCAATAACAATAAAGTGAGTAAAAATTTCTGTATATATAAGACATCTTAAAACAATGGTCAGTGTGCCAAATTAAGTATAAACCTATTTTGTTTGGTCTCTTGATGTTAAAATAAATCAGGAGAATCTAAAACAGAAGTTGAATTTCTGGCTTCTTTGAAACGGTTGGAGATCTTTCGCCTGAACCTCTATTGCTGCATAGAAATAGTTGGGGTCCTTTAATTAAATCAACTCTTCACCCAGATGAAAAGAAATAGAGACATTCGACAATAGTGGATGTCTGTGGCTATCAGCAGGAAGTTTGTCTTTTCACATACAAAAGTCGATTTGATTAATGCAGAATAGGGAAAGTACTGCTTTTTACTCATTCCCAGGTAAATAGCATATAACTGATCTACATGAAGAAGCAACAGCAGCCACCCATACCACATCCTAGTTTGCCTAACTAAATATTCTTAAAAATATTTGATCTTGGTAACGTGTATATCTCTATTGCTATGTATAATCTTGCTGTTGAAAATTCTATTCAAAATTGCTATTGTTGATTTTGTTCTGTGTTCTTTTGAGAAACCCTACAGTTTGTGAAGATGAATTTGAATTATTTATGGAGATGATGGCTTCTGCTAGTTGAGCTCTGTTCTCTTATAGGCCATGACACAGGGGCCTGTGGTCAGCCACATGGTGACAAGGTCAGGGGACTGTGTGCATTCATGTTAGAAGGCTGTGTAGGAGAATATTTGACTTGGGCACCAGGCCAGTTTATAAGTTGAGCTTTTGGTGGGGGTATATATTCAAATTTTGACCACTAGAGTAATTAAATTAAATGTTTGTAATTTCTTGCAGCTATAAGTACATCCCATAAATTCCCATGCTTAGGAGAATACCCACAAAGAACAAAAGAAAATAACAGCAATAACCTACTTAATTTTGTCAATGTAGACACCCCATTTGGCTATATCATATTCTGTTTTGAAACTTGAATTGTGTACTTTTTATTGTTTACCCTGACTCAATTGAGCATAAAATTGCCAGATCACTTTACTCCATGTTTTACAGATACAGCATAAAAGCCAGATTAAGTAAAGAGATAGTATTTTTCTCTGAGCAGAGTGTGGGAATTTGAGGTTCTTATCAGACTTTGAAACCTGTGAATGTTAAACTATACTAGGTTTGTTCTTCCTGTTTTTATGTGTTATTGAATTTATTTTCTTTTTCTGAAGCCCAAAGTGAGCTTTCGACTGTATGTCCTTTAATGCACTGATGTAGGCAGGGATGTGGTAGAGTTACAGCCAGGAAAATATTTTTAAATTTACTTAAGAAAATTTTGTATCATTTGGCTCAAGTACAGGAACAAACATGACTCGTTCAAGATTTGGCAACCTCTCATTCGTCTTTCAAAATGAAGCGCATCCAAAACACCTTCATGAGACACAAACTATTAATTGGCGCTTGCTGCTTGATAGTTATTGTGTTATTACCTAATCTCCTCCAAGCAGACATCCTAAAAGAGACCTGTTTGTAAAAGGCAGTATGATTCAGTGGATTAAGTACAGACTCTGAAGTTTGACACTCTGGTGCCTCTGACTTACTTGCCAGACTCTTGAGAATATCAGTTAATATTACAATGTCTGAATTTCAATAAGGGACATATAGTTTTCTTTTCCACACCTCTAACATAAAGATATTATATTGACTAAAGGTAAATTGTTGTAAAAGAAAATAATATAATTCAATGAATACAACAGAAAGTAATTGGATGTGTACATAGACAATTTGTATTCTTATATAGGAATTGGTGACATAAATATGAATCCAGTGCAATAACAATAAAGTGAATAAAAATCCCTGTGTATATCAGACATCTTAAAGCAGTGGTCAATGGACCAAATTAAGTATGAACCTATTGCATTTGGTCTCTTGATGTTAAAATAAATCAGGAGAATCTAAAACAAAAGTTGAATTTCTGGCTTCTCTTGAAATGATTGGAGATCTTTCATCTGAACCTCTGTTGCTGCATAGAGATGGTTAGGGTTCTTTAATTAAATCCATTCTTCACCCAGACCCCTGCCCCCACCACCAAAAAAACCCAGACATTCCACAGAGACAATACACATCCAATTACTTCCTGTTGTATTCATTGAATTATATTATTTTCTTTTACAACAATTTACCTTTAGTCATTATAATATTGTTATCTTAGAGGTGTGGGAAAGAAAACCATATGTCTCTTAAGTGGACTATAATAATAGAGTGACTCAATTTTCATCCCTACATCATTCACCCACATGCATGATCTTTCTTCTATAAGCAGTAATTCTACACAAATACTCTGCTTCTTGTCTGATCTGTGAAATGGGCTTGATGGGTTAATTTATACTCCATTGAGGTGGAGATAGTGTCCCATAGGTATGCACTCCTAATATCTGGCTAAAATCTCCTTCTATGAGAATTCTTATCCTACTAATCTCGTCACTCTCATCTGATCCAGCTGAATTTGCTCTCTTGTTCGTGACATCACTTACCTTTTCTTACAGAAGCTGGGATGCAGAATTTCATTTTTCAGTTTCATGGTGGGCATATCTCTAAACAGAGTACATTGAAGGTGGGACCCAACTTCTTTATCCTTGTATCCCTTAGAGAAGGTAGAGTGCCTGGTCCCCTGTTGCCTGCTTAATGCATGATTATGAATGTGTGAATTTATCCATCAACAATGGTTTTTGAAAAACACTTACTCTATTCAACTCTATATATACCAAACTATCTGTGAAATAAAAACTTAGACTAGCTAGTAAAAAAGTTTTCTTACAGTTCCAAATTTGACTCTATGATGTTATGTCTTATAAAACATAACCAATATACATACATAACCTAAGGTGCTTGTGGGGCCTTGGTTTGAATGACGTGGGAAAACAGGTTTTGAATTTGACTTATTGAAATATTATCATTTAATTTTTATTTATCTGTGTATTTATAGTCACTTGTATTTCAGAAAGTATTATGAAATAATTAGGTGATCAGACATTTGGAGGGCTGTTTATTTATATTATATACTTGATAGAATGGCCTCTGGGGATTATAGTAAGAAAATCAATAATGATTTAAATAATATACTTACATAAATTAAATAATGATAAGAAATTAAAACGGTAAAACATAATTAGGTGTCTTAATGGCCACCAAACATCAACCATGACTATTAGCATTTGACTATTGTCCTAAGAGAAAATTTGTTCCTTTTGGTGGAAATTTTAATGTTTGAAAATTATCATCAAGAGTTGTGGTATATTAAAAATTCCAGGTAGAGCTAGGTCTCTGTGCATATGGAATTAACTTTCTCTTAATTCCAGGTGACTCCTTTTATTATGACGTGACTATTGACTAACTTAAAGATGTGGAGGACCAGCCAGGAAGGAATGTGAGATCTCCCCTTTCTTTATGTTCTTTTAAGGTGCTGAAAACCTTGTTTCTCTTCTGCCCAGGCCTTGAGGAGCTCAAAGCTGCAGGGCCTGTTTAGCTGCTGCTGTTTTACTGTGTGTTGACCAAGATTTATATCCTAATTGCTTATGTATCAGAACTCTGTAGTTGAGAAAGCACCTTTGAAAAATTTAGTGATGCCTGTTCCTGGAGAGATTTGTATTTGAAATTCTTGCATATCGTTTCTTTCTCTTCATTTTAGTCTCTTTCCCTACTTTCTTTGCCACGACTCTCCATTTATTCATTTATTCATTCATTCATTCATAAATGCATACTGGGCATTTTCTATATACGCCATGTTGGATCCCAAGGATAGAAAGATAAAGATATGCTTCTCAACATCTAAGAGCTTCCTGGCCAGTATCATTTTTTTGGTGCAGGGCCTTTGCAAGATTGTTCCTTTCTTATTTATAACCTCTAGGTGTCTAGTTACAACTCAAAGGTTTAGCTTTTGGCTCTTAGCTTCGAATAACTGATTCCTAAATTTTATTAGGTATCTGTGGAAGTCAACCAGCCAGAAGCTGTCTTTAGCCATCAGTTAATAGATATGGCCACTTCATATTAATTTTTTTTCATTTTGCAAGTGTCACTTTTTCAACAAGAAATTCAAAACTAGGATAATGATTTTTTTGAAGCTTAAGCTTTCTGGTAACCAGTTTTTAATCTTATTTGATCATTGCATTTGGAAGTGAATGTGGAAAGAAAAAATTTATTCAGATTGCAAAGTCTCACTCCTCCCTCGACTAAATTCTTATTGAATTCCTCTGATGAGGCTATAAGCTGCCTGCTTCTACTTCCTTTTCTTTCTCCTTAACAATTATGGAAATGGGAAAAAAAAGACATATTTCTATTTGAAGCCTATGGGATAGGTGAAGAAATTATTACAAACTTCCAGAGTTGAAGATGGAGAAGCTACTTAAAGCTATTGTTGTAGCTAAGCTAAAGGGCATATTAGGAAAAGACCTTTATAAGGAGCTATGGGAGTAAGTCTGTTTTGAGTAAACAAAACCTATTGAAATTTGACTTTATTGCTTTGTGACTGTCCTCTTTCCCAAAACTGAGTGGCTTAAAACAAAAACCATTTTATTACATTTCCTAATTCTCTGGGCTGACTGGGTTTAGCAGAGCAGTTCTTTCACTTCACATAAAGTCATCTGGGGCTACAACTATCTTGGAGCTCAATTGGGCCAGAGCATCCAAGATAGTATACTTAGACAGTGGATGGTTGATGCTAGCTGTCAGGTGGTAGCTCAGCTGGGGCCGTCAGCTGGGGGCCTTGATTCTTCTCCAGTCCTCCTATGCTTCTTATGGTGCTTAGGCTTCCACATAGAATGGTGGCTAGATTTCTAGAGGCAGGAAGTAGAAGCTGCCAATTCTCTTAAAGACTGGACTTAAAAGTGGTACAGCTTTACTTTTCCTGTATTCTATTGGTTACAGACTCAACTTTTATTCAAGAGGGTAAAGAATTAGACTTCACTTCTCAGTGAGGCAGTGACAAAGAATTTGCAATTATCTTTAATCGATTATAGTAACTCTGTGTGTAACTAACCAAAATAAAAGCTGATGTGTTAAAAAAAAAAAAAAACCGGGGGGGGGGGAACATTAAAAGACTAGGAATTCAGCGTTAGGTATCTCCTAAATGTATATGATATAAGGGGAGAAATTGGCTGCATAATGATCACATTCAGGTAGGCTGAAGAAGAGTTTACCTTGATTCTCAAACTTAAGTGTTCATCAGAATTACTAGGAGGGCATGTTAAAACACAGATTGCTGGGCCCCACCCCCAGAGTTTCTGATTAAGCAGACCTGCGATGCATTTCTGACAAACCCCTAGATGATGCTGATGCTACTGATCTTAGAAACCACACTTTTAGAACCACTGCTTTGGACTATGCCAGGCTAGAAAAAGTGAGAAAATAAAAAGAAGAAAAGAAGGAAATATATTATTTTTCCCCTAATAGTATTTTTAAAAGCCTAGTATCAGTAGTATAAATTTAAGTTTCAAGCCACCGTGAACACATTAATATAGGGCCTTTATGTTTGCCAGGGTAGTTAATCCTAGTGCTGCAACATTAACCCCTGAACTCTCATTAGCTTAACACAATAGAGGTTTAGTCCTACTTATATAAAGTCCAGTATGAGTCAGTGGCTTTCCTCTGTAGAGCAGTACAGCATCTGGAACATGTGGCCCTCAATGTTGCTGAGGCAGGGGAAGAGAGGAGAGATGAACAAGGTAAACTGGCTCTTAACTGACTCAGCCTGGAACTGACACAGGTTACCTTCTCTTAGAGTCCATTGGCCAGAACTAGTCAGATGATGATCTCACCCTAAGTACAAAGGAAGCTAGGAAATGTAGGGGAGTACATGGGTAGTTAGTAAGCCCTATATCTGTGCTAGCACCTAAAAACTTTAGTGTCCTATATTTTGTGATTAGGCAGAGCTAGAAGTAGAAAGAGGCCCGTGAGCTGTCAAAACCATATGTACACCACTTGCAACAGTAAGTTTTCAAACATTATTGTTTTTACTTTAAAAATATCTCTTCTATTCTATGAGTAATTTATGGTTTTATTCCTAATTTTCCATGTGGCAGTAAACAGAGTATCTAATGACATCACTATCTCAAAAGAAAAATCTGCTGTAAAAACTCTTTATCCCTGTTACAAATAATTTGGTAAGCCTTTGTTATCAGGGCATTTTAGTTGTTCTGTTAAAGACTGTTTAAATAAGGCACAATCTCTTTCTTTGCTGATTTTGCCAAGCACATAGTTCTTTAGGTAATTGCTGAAGTGATTAAATATGCTGCTAGAGTCTAGACAGCTTGTGCCGATTGGCAACAGGGCATTATCAGGACTTTAAAACCAGAAAACAAAGGAATGAAACTTATATTTAGTCTACCCATATAAATCCTACTGTTAGCTAAGTATTAGATAATATTGTACAGAATATTGTCAGTGAGAAATAAAGCACAGTTTTGGTTTAATTTTTTTTCTTTAATTAAAGAATCTGAATCTACTTCAGATTCCCTTTTACTGCAATTGCCTGCCTTTGAAATTCTTTACTAATGGTGCCTCCACAAAAATTGATACTGTTGAGCAGGGCTTCTCGCCACATAAAGACTCTGGTCACGGGCTAACATCTCCTGTTTTCCTCTGCTGATGGGAAGACCTTACTTGGCAGAAAAAACTTTAGGAACATGCTACACACCCAGTCTCAGTAGCTCTGAGGCAAATTTCCAATTCAATTTTGTCTCTTAAATTGTGCAGGCTTAATTAACACTACTGATATGTTGAAACAATATGATGATGATATGTTTTCTGTAGAAACATGCTTGACTGGTAGCAGTCACCTGTCTTTGGTAAACTGAAATACTGTATGTCATGATTATTAGAAAGCATCTGAGTTATGTACTTTGATGCCTTAGTTATATGGTCTCCACTTACATTTAGAGTTTTTATAGGATATTTCCCCCACAGTTATTTAGTAGCTACCAGAGAGGCAGCTTTTTTAAATTAATAAGTTACAGATCAGCATCATCCTTCCCACTGAACAGATAAAGAAACTGAGACAGTTTTGTGACTAGCCCGAAGCATTCTGGTGAGTCAGGGAAAGAGAGTTAAACCTCAGTTTATATGTTCAGGCTGAAGTACCTACTGTAACTCTGAAGTTAAATTTCTGGAGGCAGAGATATTCTCTTATTTTAATATTTGTTAGAACAGTAGAATGATGTACAGTTATAAAAATTAGAGGCTATTTAAAACAAGTTATCTGATCCATCTCAGAAGTGTGGTTACAATCTTCTACCTGGGATGGGTAAAGAAAGACTTGAGTATACACAGAAGGCTGCAAACAGCAAGATGCTACAGTTGGTAGAAGTAGGTTCCAGTGACAGCTGTGTAATTTTAGCCATGTCACTTAACCTCTCAAGAACCTCAGTGTCTTTACTTATTAAATGTGAGGCATTGGAGTAAATGTTCCCTAAGATCTAAATTTCTTTTGCAGAATTTAAAAACTTGTATTTCTTTTAGAAAGAAACCTCCTTAGGTGAATCTTAATCCAACCAAAATTCCCATTCTTTTAAAGATTTATTTTTAAATGCAATTGCTTTTAGAGTCAGTTTCCTTGGCTCTGACTTGGCATCTGGAATTTTCTCTCTGTCATCAGTTCTGCTGAAATGCACAGAAGGGAATTGGGGAATGAAGCTTGGCTGTGAGGAAGCTGAGTGTGCAGAGCAGGCACAAACTTGTAAGGCCAGGTTCTCTTCACAACCCTGCTTCTCAGTCTTCCAGAGTTGGTGGCTGAACTCTAAACCACCTCCTGATACTCATAGCACCTTACTGATGGACAGAGGAAATTTTTGTGTAGGGAGGGTATTTGCTAGACTATTTTGGCGGCTCTTATATTCACCTCGCCCTCACGTACTTGATTGGTTTGCCATGTAGTAAGTCGGAGGGAATTTGCTTTTTTAGCTTCTTTCTCTTCTCCCATCCTTTTGTGAAGTGAGAAAAAGAAATGTGGCACCAGCCTCATTAAAATACTGTGGTGCCTCCCTATTTTTCTACCTGCCCTATGAAAGCTTAGTGAGACTCATCAAGGGCAGAGCATGGGGGTTGGAGTCCCTTCGAAAGGTTTTCTCTGCAGAGGTCCAGGCTTATATCTAAATGTCACTGACCTAGAGGCCAGTTTCACATCCTGCAAAAAAGCTCTGAGAGAATGTGTCAGCAGAACTAACATTGCATGTCTAGACAAAGAATTGATATTAGCATCATCAGCCAGCATCCAATCTATTAACTCTCGTGTAAGCATTTGCTGTCTGTGCCTCAGGCATTTTTTGACTTAAAATGAAAACTGTAGCTCTAAGATTTAGACTTAGGTCTTTCAGGGGATTCTTTCAAAGGAAAGAACCATGAGGTACCTTATTTCAAGATCAGATATTTTATTGATTAATATGAAAGTCTCATCTTTTTTTTCCTTCTTCAGTAAAATAGTAGCTGCCTCATCACTATCTTCATTCTATTATATATTCATTATTTCAAGAAATATTTATTAAACATCCACTAGAAACCTATACAGGGCATTCTGCTAGGCTCTGCTGATACATTGATGAATAAAACAGCTAAAGTCCCTGTCCCCTTGGAATTTATAGCTTAATGGGGGAGACTGACCACAAACAAGAGTAACAGGATATTTCTGTCTCAGTTTCGGCTGAGGCACCAAAGAACAAAGCAGTAGGTGTCAAGTTCCTTGGCTTTCTAACTTGAGGTGCTAGACTACCTCTGCAGGATTTTCAAAAAGGGTACCTCAAAACTGGTTCTGCCAGCCGGAACCCATTATCTACCTCCAGGGCATTGAAGAGAAGGCTTAGTGTTCTTGGAGGTTCAAATGCTTTTAGTTTGAAGAGAGTTGTCACTAGGTTGTGTGGTTCTCTTCACCTCAGGGAGGGGCTTTGTATCCCCTCACTCAAACCTAATTGGGAGGAGGCTTCTAGGGAACCACTCAGAGCACTGTCCTGTGTTTCCTGGAGATTGGGGACTGACTTCTGAGCCATCGCAAGGCAGAGGCTGGGGTGAGAGTAGAGTTGTGATATGAGGGGGCAGCAGAGAGAAGGGGAGGCTGCACTGGGAATGGCCAGTACATTGAGAGGAGACTAGGCAAGAATTGACTGAGGTAAGAACAGACTAAGTCATCTTGAAAGCAACTTGACAAGGAGGACCATATAGAGGAGTAAGATAGATGACTGCGGAAAAAATTGGGCCTCTGGAATATAGCAATTGAGTGAAAATGAGGGGAAATTCTGTGGATAAGATATCTGCCATAATGGGAATCCCTGAAAACCCCATAAAGAGTGGCTTTGGGAAGCTTGGGTGTCTGTCAAGTGCAGAGGTACCAAGCCCAGATTACAGCCATATCTGATAAGTTAGATCTGTCTTCCCCTATTCTCTTCCATCCTCCTGCCCCAAACGCACAGGTACCAAGATGGGAAGAGATGGAGTGAGCAGAAAGCTGACCAGGCTGCCTCCACAAACCTGGATAAGCTCCCAAGCCTGAAGCAAATCTGAGCTGGAAGAGGAGAAAAATTGCAGGTTAACTTAGGTTTGGAGTTTTGATAATGAAAATCACCTGAGACAAGCAAATATTTGTTTATGACTAGGAAGTGATTAGGATAGCTATGAGACTGATGGGAAATTTTCACCTAGTGACAGGGAAGAATATATGAAAGGAGCAGATTTGAAGGAGCAAAAGTGGGAGAGGATAAATCACTTTCATTTCACACCATACTGGTCCTAGTTCCTTCAATAACCTGGTTATGCTAGTAAATGAATAAGAATTATAATACTGTTCTTAAAGGATAATGGGGAGCCTATTTAGATAGCGCAACAGGGATGACCTCTTAGGAAACAATGAGTGAGAAGGAGCCAGCTGTGCTGTATTTGCCAGGAGCTGGGTGAAGGAGGTAACTGCAAGGTCCAGGTAGAGAGAACAGCATGTGTAAAGTTTATGTGGAGTCATATGATTGGCATCCAGTAAACATTTGGGTGGCTTCAACCGAAGATATTTTCATTCTTTGCACAGGGCACTGAGTTAAATGTCAGGTCTACAAACAGAATAAATGCCTCCTTCACAGAGGTTTAAGGCTTAATTGATCAATGTTAGGAGAGAAAGAAAAAAAAAAAAAACCCACTTTGATAAAGTTAAGATCTAAAGGTTCTAAAGAGCAAAGAAGCTCCTGTCCTCTGCCCTCAAATTCCGATGACCCCAGATAACATTCTCCTTTTCTGAGAATTGCCCTGACAAGCAGGCTTTCCTAGTGCGCTGGTGACCTTTTGTGGAGTGTAGGGGCAGCTGGGTAAAGAAACATAGAGCTCTTCTGACAGTCCTGGAAGGGAGGCAAAAACCTCTTAACTTGTTCTAGGACTCTGCTTATGTGTAAGGCTTAGAAAAGTCTACTTGTTGTAAGTGTGCCATCCAAAATAATAGAGGTAGATGTCAACAACTTTGTCAGCAGGGGCAGATATAACTCCTTGTGTTGATACAATGATTGGAAAAGTGGCTTGTCTTTGCTGACATAAGTTTGTTCACTCAGGAAATAAAAATTATAGAAAGATGAACTGGTGGCCTGCTGAAGTTCTGGGAGTCTCTGCAGAATGTGGACTCATCCATTTAAAACTTAGATCCTGGGCAGACAGTGACCTCAGGGAGGATTTGTGTGGGCGGCACTTTCCCCGCCTTGCTGGGGTTCCAGCTGGCACTCAGTCTCTACCAGGAGATGGAGCATTCTGGGGCAGGGAGCAATGCATCAAGTACTGTGGGGGCTCCCAGGAGACAAGAACTGATTGATAACCTTTGCTTTCAAGGAACTCTCTAGTTGGGAGACAGAACCTATATTGCCAACATATCCAGCAGTCACATGTTCAGAGCCAACCCAAGGAAATAAAGAGAGAGGTAAAATATGTTTCCTGTGAATACAAGAAAATACAATGCAATCTAAATGACCAGGTTTTCCATATCTCTAGCTTTTAATTTTATGTATTCACTTTCCCGATAACACATGCTCAACAGAGAAACTGACAAGTGCAGACTGTGTAAGAAATCAGCTATTTTCGTTTTTAAAGAATATTTTATAAATAGAGATGGGACTTCTGATTTTCAGAGGAAAGAGTTTGTGCTATGTCTTTCTTCTTTTCTCACTGGCAGGGAGAAGTAATTTGCCCTGTTAGAACCTGCACCCCTTAGGGAAGCCAATCCCCATCCAGGCTGTCTCGTGCACAGAAAGTTCTCAATAAATGTATTTTAAAAATCAAAGTTAAGGGATTTAGGGATATAAAAAACTTCAAATTTATTTATTTATTATAGTTTTAAAAACTTTAGAGTATTTTGTAACTAGTCTGTCTTGCCAGTATTGTATATCAATATCAGACCTTAAGACATGCTCTTTGATATTCCTTAATTTAAAATTCAATGTGTTTTATTATTTTTTATTTTTTTAACTTTTTAAAAAATTAAGTTTATTGGGGTAACGTTGGTTAATACAATTATATAATTTTCAGGTATACATTATAATTTGACATCTGTATATTCTATTGTGTGTTTACCACCCAAAGTCCAGTTTCCTTCAGCTACCATAAATTTGATCCCCTTTACCCTCCCCTACGCCCTATATTTGACCCCTTATGCGCCCCATCTACCTCCCACTTCCTACCCTCCAGTAACCACTAGTCTATAGTCCATGTCCATGAGTCTCTGTTTGTTTGTCCCGTCCATTTGTTGCTTTTAAGTTTATGTCCCACATATCATGTGATTTTCAACCTTTCCTGTCTGGCTTATTTTGCTTAGCATGATTATCTCAAGGTCCATCCATGTCATTGCAAATGGCAGTATTTCATCTCTTCTTATGGCTGAGTAATCTTCCATTGCATATATGTACCACAGCTTCTTTAGCCAATCATCTATTGTAGGATACTTCAGTTGCTTCCATATCCTGGCCATTATGAATAATGCTGCTATGAACATCAATGTGCAAATATCTTTTTGGATATGGGTTCTCAAGTCTTTGGGGTAAATACACAGTAGAAGGATTGCTGGGTCATATGGTAGATCAATTCTTAGTTTTTTGAGGAGCCTCCATACGGTTTTCCGTAGTGGCTGTGCCAATTTGCAGTCCCACCCGCAGTGCGTGAGGGTTCCTTTTCCTCCGCATCTTCTCCAGCATTTGTTATTACTTGTCCTGTTGATTATAGCTATTCTAACAGGTGTGAGATGGTATCTCATTGTGGTTTTGATTTGCATTTCCCTAATATCTAGCAAAGTTGAGCATCTTTTCAAATATTTGTTGGCCATTTGTGTCCTCTAGGGAGAAGTGTCTGTTCAGGTCCTCTGGCCATTTTTTGATTGGATCATTTGTTTTTTTGTAGTTATTTAGTTGTATGAGTTCTTTGTATATTTTGAATATTAGGCCATTATCAGGGGCATTGCTTGCAAATATATTTTCTCGTTTGGATGGTTTGGGGCCAGATGTCTTCAGAATTCAGAATTTTTTGGATTTTAAAAATATGCACATAAGCCATATACCTAGTTGACTATTTCTTTTGCTGAGCAGAAGCTTTTTAGTTTGATGTAGTCCCATTCATTTATTTTAGCTTTTGTTTCCCTTGCTTTTGAGGTCAAATTCATAAAATCCTCTTTAAGTCCAAGGTTCTTGAGTTTAGTTCCTATGTTTTCTTCAGGTCTTATATTCAGGTCCTTCAGTGTGTTTTAAAAAATCAGTTTTCAAGCTGATATTGTAGTCTTTACTGTATTTTTTCCTTGGCAACACATTATAGTAGAAAAAGCATGAGCATTGGAGTCAGGGAAATGTACTTTTGAACACCAGCCTTACGACCTTTAGATCTGGAATCTGGGACCCTTCCCTCGATTCCTACTTTGAAGGATCCAATCTGACTCTCTGAAAACTGCAGTCCTACTCATAGAGAAGGAGACAAGAACAAATGCCCACTTGAAACCTCTGTCCCTGTGCTCTCAGGACTCTGGAATTCCCTAACCAGACAACTGGGGATACACTTCCAGGGACTGCTGGGTCCTGGGATAGGCGGACTGGGCTGTTCACCCTTAGGGTGCAGGGTGGGGCCTGACAGGAGTGCGCATGGGGTGGAAGGAAAGGGATTATGGGGCAGTGGGCTGGGAAACTCATATGTACTCCTACATTAGGTCCTGAAAAATTCAGGGGTGGGTCCCTCACATCTGACTCACACTGCTCGACATTTCTGAAGCTCATTTTCCTCCTTTGAAAATGCATATAAGAATCCCTATCTTACAGATATTAAAGGCCCAATTAGATTATGATATAAATGTAACTGTATAGAACATAGTAAACAATAAATTCTTATCACTATAGTCAATCATGGCTAGAATTTCAGGGTAAACTGAAAATATGCTAAAGCTAAATGCATATAAGTGAAATGCACTACTAATTATACTATTAGCACTAACAGTGTTTTAGGTATGTGGTATATTATCTGAAACCTCTGGGGCCAGATAAATTCAGAATTCAGAATTTTTTTGGATTTTAAAAATATGTACATAAGCCATATACTGCATTACACTTGTAATATTTGAGGCAGGGTCATACTATCAAATACATTAATATTTTCCTAGCAAAACCTATTGAATAAATATGTGGGATAAAGACTATATGTAGCCTCATACCAATTCATGTCAGTATTAAAAACAATAACTTCTAAAATTTAAGAATAGTTTTAGCTTTACAGAAAGATTGCAAAGATACTACAGAGAGTTCTTATATATCCTGTGCCCAGTATTCCATATTGTTAGCATCATACCTTAGTATAGTAAGTTTGTTGTAAGTAATGAACCAACATTGATTGGTACATTGTTATTAACTAAAGTCCATCCTTTATTCAAATTTCCTTACTTTTTACCTAATGTCCTTTTTCAGGATACTCCATTACATTTAGTAGTCATCATGTTTCCACACATTCGTACTGGCTGTGACAGTTTGGAAACTTTTATTGTTTTTGATAACCTTGACAGTTTGACACGTACTGGTAAGGTATTTTGTAGAAATCCCTTCAACTGGGATTTGTCTGGCAGTTTACTCATGATTAGACTGGGGTCAGGGGTTTTTGGGAGAGAGACCACAGAGGTAAAGTGCCATTCTCATCACATCTGATAGGTACCTACTATCAATATGACTTATTACTGCTGATGTCGACCTCGGTCTCCTGGCTGTTGTAGTATTTTTCAGATTTCCTCACTATAAAGTTACTCTTGTTTTACTCTCATTCTGTACTTTTCAGAAGGAAGTCACTATGTATGACCCATACCTACAAAGTGGGGAATTATGCTTCCCCTCGTAGGGGGTGGAGTTCTTCTACATGGGAGGTTAACCTCTTCTCCCCCATTGGTCATCTTTTGCTGCCGAATGGGTTAAGAAATTTTTTTTTCTTTTGTAATTTTGGTACTGGCTTATAGTCTAGAAGTAGTATTATATCTAAGTAAGCTTAAAGTCTAGCATAGTGCTTGTACCTACTCTACCCTTCCGGAGACAGAAGAGACTGAGTGACATTTTTTTAATATATAAAAAGAAAGAATGACAGAGATTAGTGGGAAGGGATAATGGTGGCTCTTCCCTGCCCATTATACGGCTTGCCTGTACATTCCTAAACAAGAAGTATGTTTGGTTGTTTCCATACCATCATAATAAACTCAGCCTGAAGGGAAATACTGAAAAATATGGTGGTGGCCAAGTTAAGAGTATAAACTTTAAAAAACAAGACAAATTTTCCCTTTCATGCTTTTATCAGACCTTTTAAAACATGCATTTTTATAGAAATTCTTGAATTGGCATTGTTCAGGACTGGGAGAGGCATACATAGAAGGAAATCTAGGTAGTGCTTGTAGTGGGCAAGCAGAGTCACTTTCTACAGTCACCTAGGGACCTGCTCTGCTCTCCTACATTCCTGCCTCCCTCTGAAATGCCTCAGACCCACCCCCAGATCCTCCCTCAGAGAGCTCTACATGCCACACCTTCTCAGGCTGTCACCTTTCTCCTTATTTCTCTCTTACCTCCTCTCCCAGCTGGATGAAACCCTCTTGGGGTTTTTACTGTACAGTCCTACCTCCCAGCTATGGTCTCCACATGGCTTCTGAAACTCACCTCTACCCAGGGGTAATATTCAAAGTATCTAACAGTCTGCACCCCAGAGCTGCAGCTGGGCCTTGCTGAGCCAGGCACTACTCATCTAGGTACAGAGGGTCCGATGGGAGGGAATTCACTGAAATATGTGAGAGGATATGGAATGGTTGAGAGCAGCAGCTATTTATCAACCTAAACAGGAGTCTTTTGATATTTTAACATATGGGGAAGTAAATATTATTAAATGTAGTTTGTATCATATTGGTCATTGAAGCCTTCCAGAATTAAGCCCTACTGTCCACTTACTGATTACTGACGTATTGCTTACACATTCTCAGGGCTGACTTTCCAGCTTGTGGAGTTATTCACTGAAGCCCAAAGAAGATATCCATTTAATTAGGGCAGGATTATGACCTAATGATATGTTGCTGTTTAAACTTACCCCTGGAACCTAATAGCCTATGTCAGTATGGTCTTAGGGCTAACTCACAAGATGGTATGAGCCCTGGGCAGCACCAGAATTGTTAAAAATGGACCAACAGAAATGTATCTGTAGTGGCTTTTCCTACTTCAGTCTTCAAAGCATAGGTCAGGAGATTTCTCTTCTATTGATTTCACTTCATCCCTGTCCAGCCTATGACTTCACTGCCTACAGTCACGTGCATCTCTTTAGAATACTGTGGGTGATCCTATCTCTTCCACCTAATTTAGAAGAAGAATGTGGATGTTCTGAAAATAGTACAAACTTCTGAGGAAACAAAAAGTTATATGTAATTTAGATGATGAATAATCTTTAAATAACTCCCTGAATTTGAGCTCCAATTAGGGAGAAATAATTAAGCATGTTGACATTGAAGAAATAAAATATTTCAAACCATTTTCTGATCTTGGTTGTGTCTCCTTTTCAAAATCCAAAAATTAAACACAATGATGGACTAGATAAATAAGTTCATTATCCACCATCTGGTTATGCCACTTGAATTGGCTGGAGTTTCTCAGAGACCTTTTCAAAGGCCCTTCTGGGGCGGGGGGCACAGTCCTCCCAAATCTAGTTTCTGTGGTGTCTTTCTTTTTTATTATTATTATTTTTTCCTGTGGTGTCTTTAAACTACATATCACTGGGTTTAATTGCCTACAGAAAACACCTCTAAACTTTTTTGTCAAACTCATCTATCTATTCATAAAAGTTATTTGACTACTTAAGTCTCATATACATTTTACACATTTACTACTAAAATAATATATTATGTGTGCTATAAAACTGTTTATACACATGGTTTGGAAATTTCTTGTGCATTGCTTTGTGAAAAATCTATTGTATTTTGAATTGTTTTTTAAAGAGTTGTTTTTTACAGTTTCATTGGTTTATTTATTCATTTATTTATTTATTTATTTATTTATTAACTCTGGATAGGTTTATAAAACTGTTAAGGTCAATAATTTTTTTAAAAAGTCTCTATTTATAACAGAACCTTTTGCTTAACTTGTTTTTTGGACAGAAAGACCTGGAGCCTGGTTTGGTTTTTCCCGATCTGTGTGGTCAGCAGCAAGCCACTTAACTTCCACGGGCCCTGCTTATCTCATCTGTAAAGGAAGGGCTTTGACTAGATGATTTCTAAGATTCCTATAGCTTTATAATTTGGATAATAGGATTTGATTTGGCAAATCTCCCAAAAGGATGTTCTCTGAGTTTGAGAAAGCTGTCCTAATTTGACTATGGACGTTTTGAATTTGGAAAAACCTCTTTCAGAAAACTCCCAAAGAGAAAAGCATACTCACTGACTCTAGAGGCTTGGTGTCCTAACTATCTTTATGCTGCAAGGTTTGGACAGTAGGTGTGTGTGTTGGGGGCGGTGGGGGTGGGGGTGGTGGCATGGGAGGGGGTGGGGGATGTCATTGTGGAATGCTACACCCATAGCGTCATGGCAGCAGGGGGATGGCTACACATGAGAATTATGAGACTGTCAGCAACAGCATTATACATAAAGAGAACTTAAGCTGAGAGCTGAGTTCAATAAATTTTAGATCAATATGCCAGCAATTGGCCTTCTCACGTTTCTTGGTTGTATTATGTGAAATTTCTTTTATTTTATTTTTCTGAGCCTTTATGTAAAAGCTATGGTGTTTAGAGAAATAAATGCATAAAAATACAAATCAAAATGTCACATTCTGTAAACATACCATAAGCTGATTATTTAAAATGTTTTCTTTACTCAAGCAGGTGGAATTAGGACATGACAGTAATAAAAGACTCATCTAAAGAACAGATTTTGATCAAGGAAGTCTTCCATTGGTTCTGTATATAATCTTTACTCTGTTAGTTTTCCCAGGGCAAAAATTGCACAAAAGAAACAAACCACAGCTCTTGAAATATAATACGTACCGGTAAAACAAAACAAAACAAACAAAAAACAAACAAAACCTCAAGACAAAAACTGCCTTAACAATGCAAACTAGAGCTTAAATAAGATCCTTCCACACCTAGGCAGCCACCCATATCTAGTCTGTATCCTGGAAAGACTTATGACTAAGCGAAGAGAAGAGAGACCATGAAAAGAGTCAGTCGTGGATTTTTAATTTGTAAGCACACGTCGATCCAGGGAAGATTTACAGCAAATTTTATTTTAATGCCTTTTATTGTTTTTTAGCATACAATCTGTGTCCGTCAGCAACAGTCTTTGATTACTTCTTTAGCCATCCTGAAATTCTAGGAAGATCCTTGTTTAACCAGTTTTTAATAATTGCATCTCTATGCCACCCTCACCATCATTTCATTTACTTTCAGGACCACAGATCTTTATTTATATTATATTTGAGGAGCTATTATAATATGATTAAGGGGTGGGGGGCAGTAATTATACAGGAAATAAAAAATCAAAATTTTCCATTTCTGTCCCAGGCAAGGACCATAAATTATAGTTCAGCCACAGTGGCCCTCTTTCCCATGGGGTTATTGTTATAACATTAGTGACAACACATTTGACATTTTGTGTAAAAGATGATTTATATTTGTCATATGAAAAAATGTGAATGTGTAGTAAGCATTGGCATCTAATATGCAAGCAGATGAAGATGCTGAGGTTAAACACTAGGGGAGAATTCCTATGAAAAATTGATAAATGTGTATTTCATGAAAATGATTGTTGGCACTACTGTAAGTAGATAATGTTGCCTTAGTAAAAAGAATGTAGAATAAATGCCAGTTGTTTTTTATTTTATGCCTCAGTTCTTATGTTAAAAATTAGGTTAATTATCCAAATTATATGATTAATGTTTATATTGATTTAGTAGCACTAATAATTTTGTATTTTGTGATTCTTGGTTGTTCAAGCCTGCTGTTTTGCTCCCCAGGTGTGCTCAAACTGGGCAGAAAAAAAACAAAAAAACAAAACTTTAGAAACCAACTGAAGTCTGATGCAGATTTTCCTTTAGTCTTAAAAAGAAAAAATTTAATTATGAAATTCTGCAATGGGGAATATACTCTTTTTTGTGTGTCTGTGCCAGTGAAATCTCCACAGCATATTCATGGCTAAACAAGCAGAGAGGATGCATACCATGCTTAGTTTTTGCAGTCTGAGTATTTGGGAGACTCTCTGTGTCAGCACCCCTCCTCTGTGCCTTCCTCCTCACATGCCTGGGAGGGCCGGTGTGGGTAGGACTAGCTTTACCAATGGGGACAGTAGGTGGCTTTCTTTAAAAGGATACTTTCTCCCTATCGATTTGTCCTTATTAGACATCTATCTATCTATCATCTATCACTTTTGATTATATGTTGAAACTGCACTAAGTCCCTGAAATCCCAGAGAATATTACACTCTGGTCTTATAGTAAATCGATAGATATGTGTGTGGGTGCATAATTTACTCAATTGGTAAACTGTATTTACTACATTTATGTACAAGGTGTGTAGAAGATAGAAGATAGAAAAATATCAGTCTTTTGCTTACAGAAATGTGTGGGAGATGAGACATAGTCACATATAAATATAATATAAAGTGGAAAGTGTCAACTGCTATAAAAGGTGTCCTTTACACAGAGGAACATGTGATAAGGCTTCTAGGGAGAGGATATGGTACATTTAGGGAACCACAAATAATCTGAATTTGGCTGAAGTAGATAGTACAAGAGGTAAAGTGCTGAGAGATAAGATGCTAGGTAGCAGAATGAGCAGGGGTCAATTACAGAGGGATTGTTAAGCCTTATTAAAGAGGTAGGACTTTAAGCTGAAGAGATGGACAATGTGCGTTTATTCATTCAACACATTTTTATTAAGTGCCTCCTATGCTCCATGTACTGTTCTAGGCACTGGGAATACATCAGTAAACAAAGAAAGGTCCCTGCCCTCATTCGGTCTATAGTCTAGAGGCAAGGGAAGGTGGATAATAAACACAAGAAAATTTTGAACAAGTAAGATGCCAAGGTTTTGAGGATTTTTGAGCTTGAGGCAATATGGAAGCAATTTTTCTTTCTTTTTTCATGAAGAATGTAGTCTTTTTATTTGCCATCCATAAAAATAACTGAGGGGCCAAATGGTGGAAGCAATTTTTCAACATTCAAGAGCTCACAGGTTAACACCAAAGAACTGATAGATATATTATTGACAAAGGCACTTGAAATTTTGACTTACTTTTCACTTTTCTGAGTGAAGCTAAACTATTATTTCACAGACATAAGGACTATCTTTCCTTTGTCCTGAACCCCTTCTCATCAGGATTGCCCCATAACCCTGAATCCCATGGATTCTCAATGGTAAGTATTAATTAATTTTTTTTAAAAAAAGATTGGTAGGTAGACTGGTAGCAGGAGTGATATCTTAAAGTTATTTGAAACTCAGTGAAATTATATTGTTTTGTGGAGATTCTTTAATAATGTTATTTTGAGCTTAGAGCTGTAGCATCCAAACTTCTGTGCCATAGAACTTTTTGGAAGTTATACTAAATTTGGAAGAATGTGCTATTAAAATACTTAGCAATTCAAGAGAACGTTTCATTTCCCAATGTATTTGCTCTATGGTAATTAAGAGTTGGTCACATGTGTGAATTAGATCTAAGGAGTAAAGTTTTGTGGTTAAGGAACTTTATTATTAATGTGGAGACAGTAGAATTAGATTTAGTTTTTTTTAAAAATCCACATTTTACCAATAGGTTAGATTTCGCCAAAACACCAACAGATTGCTCTAAAGATAAGTTCCAAATTGCCATCAACTTCTTATTTTTGGACAGAAGAAAGGAATCCAATTTTAGCCTCTGTCTCTTTAAAACAAAATGTGAGGCGGTGAACTACGTGGCACTTTTGATTATATGTTGAAACTGCACTAAGTCCCTGAAATCCAAGAGAATATTGCACTCTGATCCTTTGTGCAGAATGCTCACATGAGTGCTCACAGGAACCAATCCAGAAGCAAATTGCTGCTGATAGTAACTGACAGCATGAATTACTGCACTCTCAGAGACTCTGCCAGCATCAACCCGTATGATCTCACTTTTGCTCATATGGCAAGCCGAGTTTGTGCATGTACTAGAACTAGCCTCCTAAGTTCAGGGAACAGCAAGGTCTCTCAGCAGTTGTTTGAAAATAATCAGCTCCTTTGAAATAAATCACTGTGGCATCTCATCAGCTCACCCTTATAAAACTGGGGATGGCTTTTCTTTGTGGAATTTCCAGTCCTTATCATGTAAAGTCCCTTAGAAAAAGGAGAAATGACTCATTTATTTGTCATATGAAAACCAGACAAGTCAATGAATGCAGAGAGCAACATCAATTTCTCTTTGGCAAGCTGACCTGCCTCTGGGTCTGCCACTTGCTATGGTTCATTTGCAGACATTCTGCTGCTGGTAATTGCCATGTTGATTCATAATAACCTTCAGAAATCCTCCTCTAATTTGGAATAACTAAAAATATTAAAAGAAGAACTATATTCTTCATTAGAAATGCTCATTTGAACTAAAATATATATGATGAAAAATGCTCTAAAAGTGCATTTATATTTGTGTATACCAATACAACCAAGATTACTAAAATATAATTCAAATATAAGAAGCATTCATCTCCAAGTATACATGCCTGGAAATAGAAGCAGGAACTGAAAACATTCTTCCAAAGAATGAAATCATTGATCCAATATCCAAAACCTAAGCTCGGTCTTGATATTTCTTCTCTTATTTCAGTCCATTACTAAACTCACCTTAATAGTACCAAAATTGTAGGGGGATGACCCTTTATGATTTAATGCCTTTGCCCATCATTAGCACTATTATCTACCATTTCTGGGAAAACATAGGCCTTCTGAGCTCTTGAACTTTGTTCTTGGCAGGAAAGAAGTCTTCCAGCTCATCTTAAAGGCAAATTTATTTTTAATTCTTAATTCTACATGTTTTCTGATAATATATTGGAATCTTAAACAAGATTGTTATTGACTCTTTATCTTAGAAAGTACTCATTTCTTCTGAAACAGTAGTCTCTTTGAAAATGGAAATTATTAAAATGGAGGAAATATAGCCTTTCTTTCTTCAATCCATATTTTTGCTTTCTCTAGAAGAGGTGGTAGACTTTAGCCCTTGCAGGATATTTCTTTAGAGTTAGCACTGTTCTAATGAGAGAGAGGAAAAATGGGAGGGTCTTGTCTGTCAGGACATGGGTATGGTTCTGGTTGAGGGTACCTGTAAGGGGAGGTTTTTAGATTGGATAGTCCCTCCTCTGAGGAAAGTCAGAGGTGGAAGCCAGACAATCCCAGCACGGTAACATGAAGTAACACACCTGGGTAATGGGCACACAGAGGAATGAGCACTTACCTTTCGACATGTATGTTCCATAGGCCTTTCCTATTCAATAGATTCAAAATGCAGCCAATCACCTCTTGCTTCTCTTCCTGTATTCCTGATCTCAGTGTAAGTCCCACTGTCCATCCAGCAAGAAGACAGAGAAACCTGCAGTTCACTCTTGACTTCTTGCAGTCTCTTGTGCACCACAGCCAATCTATCACTAAGTCTTTTCACTTCTAATTCATCTCTCTCAAATTCTCTTCCATATTTTTCATTTCCATACTAAGTATCCATGTCATCTTTACAAACAAGTCTAACTGCCCCAATCTCGTTCACTCCAATCTGATCTCTATACTTTCTAAAAGATACATTTATCATTTCATTCTTCTGCTTAAAAGGATCCCCATTGCCTTCAAGAAAAAAATAAAATCTAAAATCCTTTAAATGGTATATTTATCTCTCAGTCAGCATTTCTTCCCACCCTTGCTTCATCATAGTTTCTATCTTGAATGCCGTCCTTTCTTCTTTCTTCTCTTGGCTATTCCTACTTGTCTTTCAAATTTTGACTCAGGTATTACCTCTTCCAGGAAACCTTCCCCTGACCCTCTTCCTGGCCCTCATCACAAAATGCCTCCCAGGTACCTCTTTGACCTTGGTGCAACATTTTCATTTTGCTAACTCAGCATCTAGCATATTGCCTGGCAAAGTTGCAGGTAAATGAATGCAGGGAGTAATCGGAGAAGTCACACAGAGAAGGTGGAGTTGAACTGACTAACTCTTGAGGGAGAAGTAAGGCAAAGGAGAGAAGGGTATTTGAAGTAGAAAGAATAACGTGCAGGAGCACGAGAGAGCTTGCTGTGTTTAGAGAACTACAAGTGGTTTAGAGCAGCTAGAGAATAAAAGGTTGAGATACAGAGTTCTGTGTCATGAGCCATGTTCAGAATTATAACACATTTGTTATGATCTGTGACCAGCTTCTCTCCAGGTTTGGAAAGGCTTCCTGCTGCTTTTCTTGAGGCTCTAGGTATAGTTAAAATGAAGTGTCCAAACAGGATTATACAAAGTAAAAGTCCTATACACTTACATTAAACAAATTAGCTTCTTTGAAACAAAAAATTACAATGCAATTTAATTTTGTTATTTGCAAGGTATTATATGTACTACATATATGTGTAAGTGTGTGTATGAATGAATATTCAAAGTAGACTATAAGTTTAAAGTTATGAGATAAATGTCTTTTGTGACTATTGTATATCTATAGGAGTATGCCGAGCATCCTTGGAAGGTAATATCAAAAGTCTATCTTTAAAAATATGAGCTGGCCGGCCCTTCACAACTCGACTCTTATCTCCTTATCTG
>NW_011888792.1:13486465-13506326 GCF_000151845.1 Pteropus vampyrus
TATGCCGAGCATCCTTGGAAGGTAATATCAAAAGTCTATCTTTAAAAATATGAGCTGGCCGGCCCTTCACAACTCGACTCTTATCTCCTTATCTGCCCTTCCTGTGAAATATTTTGGTAGGAGTTATGCAGGAGATATTTACTCTGATGAGCTTTCTCTGCTTATTTTCCTTTTTTTATTTTTTATTTTTTTGCCCCTTTTAACTGCTTAGGAAATGGCAAAAGAAAAAAAGTTAAAATGAGAAAAGAGAAAATTGAAAAATGAGAATAGAAAAAGAGTCATTAAAGAAAATGTTTAGAAAAATTGTTTTAAATTCCTGAGGTAAAGAATGTTTTAGAAAAATATAAAATAAAATATATTTACAATTTCAGATAAAATAGGTCACTAGCTCAATGGAAATATTTCATTACTGTAGTTGAGGAAAATTTTCAAAGTGTAATTTCTTTATGCAAACAGTGGATGCAGGAACAAGTAAATTCAGCTTGGATCAACCTAGTAAGCAAACAGAACTCCCTGACCTTGCTGGAAGATTCAGCTGTCCATCCTCCAGAGTTCTGGAAAAGTCCAAACTGCTTCTAGAACCAAGGTGCGAAATAAAATGATTCATTTATTTAATTGTTTTATATGCTAATGTATGTCTATATCCAAAGTTATTACTGAATTCTCTGCTTTTCTTTTCTTTTTTTTACACCCTTGTTGTAACTGTTTTCTCTTCTTGCCATCAGATAAGAATGCATGGATGTCTTTGGGAATATTCACAACAGAAAACATGCTTACATTTGCAAAGTGACCAAGCTGTTATTTTATTCATTCTCTGATAGAATCTCTTAAAATTTTCACTTGGGCCCTAAATTTCCAGATTACTTTTAGTCTCTGATTGAATTTTGTTAGAAAAATACAAAATTTATATATTAGAATTTTTCTCCCTCTGGAGTCAGTGCAAAAATTTTCCTTCCTGGAAAATTCTGGTGAGTTTCTAGATTTTGTACATCAAGGCCTGCCTTTGTCCTTTGCCTTCTTTTTGGGGTTCCTGTCACCTTCTGTAGTGGACTTGGGACACAGGGCATCAAATGGTCTGGAAGAGCCACAGTTAAGCTCCCAAGGAGGATAGCAAGACTTGCAAACCACTGTTTGCCATTTTTTTCCCATTTTTTTCCTCTATCACATAACTGACTCAGGTCTTTGTTTCTCAGAAAGATAAAAGTGTGGTGCAGACGGATGGAGCAGCACAAGTAACTCAGTGGTAGAAACCAATTTAGGAAGAACGTAACTTATTGCTCCTGTGATTTTATTTTTTTCCTCAATATTTGATTTTATTGATTTAATATTTTTGATATTTTATTTTACTTTTCCCAATATTTGGGGTTTGGTTATTTCTTCATTAAGGGAATAAAGGAAAATATAATTTAATACTTTAAGTGACTTTATATACAAATAATAGAAAAAAGTGGTCAAACTTGTAGTATTGCATTTAGTTAGTTGTATAAATAAGCAGATGTTAAAATAGACAAGTTAGAGGTTATTATAATGTTGCTTTTTTTGTTGTGTAAACATACCAAGGAAGATTAGAAGAGGCCATTTCATTTGTTGTTTTTTAAACAACTGGAGGACCTCAGTAACACCAATTTTCGAAACACAACATTTTTCTCATTTCTGTAAAACGGATGAGGAAGATAAGCTGCGTTAACTTCTTATTTATATGCATAACATTTAATAGTCCTCATGATCTAAAAAAAATGCCCATTATATTTAGTATCCATCTCTAACTTCCTCAGTGACTGATAGAAAACTTCAGTATAATATAGTATTAATTCATTTATTTATTCGACTAACATTTATTGAATATATTCTATAAGCCAAGTGTTAATGATAGATGCTGATAGTCATAAGCAACACAGCACAGTCTCTGCACTAATACGATCTATTTAAAAAGTATGATGTCTCTAGATATATAAGTAAAAGCAAGCTACTATTTTTAAATTTTTCTATTTTTGCTTTGATGAAACAAAAATTATGTATAAGCAGATGATTCGCTAGTTGCCATTTCCCTGACTACTTTAACAGAACAAAATGATTTATTTCTGGTAATTATTAATTTACATAATTTCAAAATTAATTAAAATAGTTTGAAAAGAATATTTTGTATTTCGGTAACTAATATGTATACATTTTCTCCAAGTAGAAAAATTCTCAAGAAAAATAGATTTCAAAAACTATTTGGAATTTATATCAGAAACACTAGTAATTCTAGATCTATTTCCAATAACTTGGTTAAGCATTACTTTTTATTTTTTTATTATCTTTGATTTTTTTCTCTCCTCTCATTTTCCTTTCGGCATAATATTCAGAAGAAAGAGCTTCTGGATCTGCATTTGAAAACTTGATTCAAGTCCACGCTTTGCTCCTTGTGATTGCACAACCTTGGTAAGTCATAGTTAACCTATCTTGGCCTAGTTTCTTCATCTGTAAAATAAGATTATATTGAATAATAGTCAAGGTCCTTTCCAATTTTAGCATCATCTGTTTCTTTACTATTCTGGATTTGAGGGTAAAATGTAGACAAGTGGATGTGAACATATGTTGAGATATGCTACTAAAAATATAAACCCAGAATTTTGGATTTAGGTCGAGTTATGAGTTCTGATTTGCTTATATCACAACATAGACTTCTGAAATCTGTTAGATTTATACTTTACCGATTCATATTTTCCAAGGCATTTGGAATGAATGTAGCATTTATTACAAAAATTCAGAGCCACCCCAGACTAGAGATACCTACATTGTCCTTTGCCAGGGCAGGTATAGCTCAGATAATATCACTCTCAGATTACATCCCAAATCACAGTTGCATCACAGCGCTCGCCTGCAGGCATCCTGTTGACTCAAAGCCTAGTGTCCCAGCTCACTCCTGACATCGCCTCACTTAGTCTCTCCTGATCCCTTTCTAAGCTGGAAGCACTCTCTTCCTTCTTTATGCTCCAGTTCACTTACATTCAGTCTTGTATTAAAATTAGCTGTGTATAACTCTCTCTTGCTCAGTGATTCCTAAGCTCCCTGAGATAAGCAAAATGAACCTTTCTTGTTTATCTGTGTATTTTCCATGGTGCCTTGCACAAAGTAGTCACTTGTCATTTTTGTTGAAATAAATATGAAATTCAACTCAGTAGCTGACATTGATTTTAAGAACAACCACAAAAGCTTTGTGTTTTATATTTTTAATTCCACCACAAGGTTAGAGCTCAATAGAAGTACTAAAAAGTACTCTTGATAGTGGCAGAATGGCATCCAATGAAGAGTCTCATCTCTGCTAAGGTTTGGGAATGTTGACAGCTTAGTAAAGCTGAAAACAGATTCTTACCTGGTGTTCTGGGAAGAAACTCCAAATGCCTTTGTTGTTACCCAAGGGATAATAGTCAGTTTTGGTTAGCCCAGTCAGTGATCCACTCTCCCACCTGCACTGTCTACATTCTTTCATAGAGCCTGGCCATGGGTCATACCATTTCATCACATGACTCATTACTTGATTCATTACTTACGTCTTTATAGGCCTAACCTTTTATGTTGTACAAAAAAGTGCTAGCCAGAATAGAGAATGAGACACTAAATTTAAAAAACCATCTAGTATAGAAAGATTTAGTAGGAAAATATACTGCTCTCAGACCTTTTTGTGAATCTCATTCTTCTCAGTTAAAATTACTTTTAACTTTTTAAATGGTTTCTTGTATAAATAGAGTAATATGTTTACATTGCTATTTCTCAATTAATCAACTTTATTATTGGTGATTTTCTGCTCTGAATGTTGTAGATCTGACTTACTGAAGCACTATTCAACTTTTCTTCCATTCTTTCTCCCAATGTTTGGTATTATATTATTAATTTTAGGTTTTCTGTTGTAACTTTTTCCATATCTGTAATAACAGTATATTTTATTACTAATTAATAGTAAATTACATTATATTATGTAATATGGCGATAATATTCAATGGCTTTTCAATGTGATGGCTTGTGTCTTTCTACATTTTCTTCTTTTATTTTAAATAATTTCTTTTAAATTATGTTCTTCTGTTCTCTTTGTTCTCTTTCTGGAATCCCAGTTGGTTGAACTTTGTGGATTGATGCTTTGTGACTGTATCTTCTCTCATCTGTTTCATCTTTTTATTTCCTATTCTATGTTCTGATACATTTTAAAACTTTTTACTGCTCTTTTATGAATCTTTGAGTTTTGCATTTAAAAAAATTTTAAGAGCTGATTACTGTGACCTATCCCATTTTTATAGATTCTTATTCTTGTTTTTGTTACAATATCATTTAAAAATGCATAAGGACTCTAATTAGAATTAAAAAAAAAAAAAAGATTTCTTCTGTTTCTTTCATTTCCATTTATATCTCCTGAGTGTATGGCTTTGACTTTATCTTGATCTTTTACTTTAATGTTGTTAGTCTTCCTCATTTATCTAGTAGTCCTTGCTTATCAGTTCCTATTTTAGGCTAAATGTTTAGGTCAATTATTCCAGGTTTCCTTGGCTGCTGTATTGGTCAGTTGCTTTTCCCAGGATGCCTTGTCTCTTAATTGAAGGCTTTTTGCATGTAGGCAGGGCTTATTATCTGCATAATTTGCACAAGGGTGAATGAGTGAGGGACTGAGAAAACAGAGCTCACACTAGCAGCCTGGACTTCAGGCAGCTTGCTCAACTCCTTTAGATACCTGTGCTGTTTTTATCTAGTAGCAGCGAACACTAGGTTGTGTTTTATTCTGCATATGGAGATCCTGGGGTGTGTTACACATGTGTGTATGTAGGGCAACTTAGTGCGGCTATTTTATTGAAGGACTTTCAACGATTTCTACTGTCCCCACTATACTTGCGCACTCTGAACTGTGAGCATCTCCAAAGTCCCATTGGAAATTAGGCTCTGCCCTTTATTGAGGCCCCTTTCTGCCATTCTGTCCCGCTGCCTCCTGTTCTCCATTTTACTTATCCAAAGGATTCTGTCTGCTTTCTGTTCCTAGGAATTTGTTGATTTATCTCTCTTGTTCTCTTTTCTGTTAAAGCTTCATTCCCTTTGGAATTTCTTTATTGTCTTTTTCATGGTCTCAGGAAGAAAGTGGGACAACCTGAGCTGTGAGCACATCATTCTGACCTGGAACTCTTTTCCCATATTCTTGCTGTGGGTGCTAGTTCCCAGTTTGATGAGTCTTTTAGTAAGGTCTGAAGGGAATTATTCTAGAGAATAATACCATATATAAGATTGTAAAAAATTGTAACTTCTGTGTCTCAGTAGAAGCAGAAACCATGCCTGAGGCACTTCAACTAGATGACCCAATAATAACAGGCACATAGGGTTGCATATGTACTAGATGACCCAATAATAACAGGCATATAGGGTTGCATAGGCACTGTTCCAAGTATTTTATATATATTAACTCATTCAGTCCTTATAATAACTATATAAGGAAAGTACTATAATTGTTTCTATTTTACAGATGAGGAAACTGAGACACAGAAAGGTTAAGTAACTTGCCCAAGGTCACATAACTCATGAGTGAAAAGCCAAGATTCAAGTTTATCTTCAGAGATCGAACACAACCTTTATGCTATATTGCCTCTCGTAATTATGCCATTAAAAAAATAAATCATATAATAAAAGTGGAGTATCAAATAATAGCCAATGAAATATTTTCTTTAAAAAATGAATACTTTTTCAAGAAGAGATTTTAAAAAATGAATATAATTTCATGGTGATTAGGAGGGCTGAATTATGAAATTCTGACTATACGAAAATGCTCTCAGTGGGAAGAAAATGAGAGGCAGGTAGAGAACCTGGCATATTTGCAATATAAACTGATAAGGCTGAAAGATAGCTGTATAAATTGTGGATGGGAGCCCATATAACTAAGGAGAATACAAAGAAATGGGACAAGAATTTCAAGAGAGCTAAAGCCAAGGATTAGCTGAGGCTCGCAAAAACCACTAGAGACAGCAGCAGCAATTTTTAGAGCTATTTTCAGAAAAATAGATAGATGAAAATTATAGGTCCATTGCTTGAGAATGATAGTATCATGTTAAAAGAAAACACTGCACTTCGGCTTTTCTTCTGTCTATACCGAGAAGAATGATCTTTAAACTGGTAACATTGAAAGATCATTGCATTAAGAGGTCATTGACGTCCACAATAAGAGAAATTTAACAACAACTTAAATATTTTAGATGAATTCAAATCCCCAGACCCAGATAAAACACATTTTAGGCAATAAACAATCTCATTGATTTGACTATAGTACATATTTGAGATATTTTGGAGAACAAGGAAAATAATTCAAAAGAATAGAGAAAGATACCCATGACCTCAGTTTTCAAAATGAGGGATGTGATAGATTATATTATGTGTTTAAAATATTTGCTACCTTTTTCTTCAGGCACCTTTCAATGGGGCCTTTTGTACAGGAAGATTGTATTTCCCACTCCATTACTGTCAGGCTTGGCCATATGTCTTGCTGTGGCCAGTGGAATGTGAAGAGTGACATTAGTCACTTCTAAGCAGAACCTCTAACAAATAATGTGTTTTCTGCCATCACTGTGAAAGAATATATTACCAATTACTTGAATGACACATAGATATTATATTTCTCAAGTTAATATGACATAGGACCCATTATATAAGGTACTCTCTAGAAAAGAGATTTAATATGTTAGAATTGAAAATTATATAGTTTGTTGAAAAGATGATGTAACAAATGTGATAAAATTTATAACTTTAAGTTTTGTAATTTTGAATAAATGGTAACCTGAAGTTGTATTTTTAAACATCGGTTGTACTGGATGGAGAACTCCTTGTTGGAATTTAGGTGAAACCAGATAATATGGATTGGTCTAAGCCTCAAATAAAAATCTGTGTGCCGGCGTCTTTATAAAAGTGAAGGTGATCCGAAGGCATATCAATAGAGGTTTGGCATCCATATTAATAGGGGGATTATTATGCATTATTATGTCCAATTTTGGCACTATGCTTTAAAAGGAATATTGATAAAACCCAAGGTGGAGTTGGGCGGGTAGAGAAAATGTATCTAAATGTAAAGCAAAGGACACCTGGCCTAATAAGAGAAAAGCTAGAAGAAGATGAAAGGGTAGTGATTGCATTTGTGTTCATACACAGGGAGGGAACAGGATAATGTTTATATATAATGATCTGCCTGGATGCTCTAAGACACTTTACCAGACGGCTGCTCTCCTAATCAGCCTTGTTCAATGGTGATATTAAGTTACAGATGCGTAGAAGAGACACACTAAATAAATGCACATTGTGAAAGTGCTTTCTAATCCTGGATAATTATCAGGATCATCTGGAGAACTTAAAAAAAAGTGCAGATACTGAACCTCACTTCAGACCTACTGAATCATAATTTCTGATGGTGGGACCTGAGAATTTGTTTTTTCATAAAACTCAGTTGATTCTAATGACCTAATGATTCTAATTATTTGTGAGCCACTGTATCTTGTGATGTGGTAGGTACTCGAGAGTCAAAAATTAGATTAGAGAACATTTATATAGCGACAAGGGAGGCAAGGCTAAGGCAGTGGTTCCCAGATTTTGGTCTTCATGGACCAATACAACTCTTAAAGAAACAGGCCTCATCAACATATGATAGCTGACTTCCTAGTATAACAAACAAGCCAACCAAACTATGTTCCTTTTAGTTTTATTAAAACAAAACAAACAAACAAAAAAAGAAATTAAATTTAAATAGGTCCTGGGCAGGATATAATATAGGAAGAAAGTACAATCTTTTAGATTGAATGAACTTAGCCATTTTTCTCATTTCACCATGGACTAGTGACAACGTCATCATTTAACATGTCAGCATTTGAGAACCAACAGTATAAGGATATGTACAGTTCCATATGGCCTCTAGCAATGTGCCACTTCATATTATGCAGGGTCAAGTGGCTCATAAGCTGGTTTAAAGACCCTAGTTCTGACAGCGGTGGAGGGGAAGGCTCTGAAAAGAAATATGGATGATGTGATAGGGTTCAGGGATAACTTTGATGATAAAGGATCTGTGAATAATTGTTGAAACTGGCTGTTTAGCTGTAGAAGAAAACTTGTGAGAACCTGAAAGCTGTATTAAAATTTACGAAGGGCTTTCACGTATAATAGTTCTTGTTATACAAGGAAGTCCCTGGCAGACTCATTTCAGTTCAATGTAAACAAAAGCTTTCTGACAATCAGACGTTTCCAATAAAAGTTAAGAAACTACACGGAGATTGCCTCCTCTAGAAGAGCTCAAAACACATCTGAGTAACAATTTGTTGGGAAAGTGGATAGAGTTTCAGACTGAGCTGGAGATTGGACTAAAGTCACTATTTTCTAAGCCTGGCAGGCCTCGGTAGCACCTCGGAAGCCTTTTAAGGAAATACAGACTCCTGGACCTAGGCTTAGATCTACAGAAACAAAATCTCTATGAATGGGGCTTGGAAATCTGCATGTTTAATAAGTCCCCCAGGGGATTCTAAATTAAGTTGCTTGCAACCTTGGAAAACAATTAGACAAGTGAACTCCAGTGTCTTGAAGTGTCTGTAATGAAAGATTCTATAAAATTAGTAAAGAGATAACATTTTGTTATAGCATCAATATTTGAGTATCTACTTACTATCACATTTTACTATTGGTTACTTAAAAGTTATTTCTGAAACAACCAGTTATCTGATCATCAACACGAACTGAAAACATTGACCTGTTTTTAAAACATGGTTTGCTTTTGCTTTGAGTCTGAAAGAGGAATTAGATTCACATGAGGAAAAGGAGTCATGGACCTAATTATGAAATATGAATATGTGAAATTGCCAAACAGATTACATGTTTGTGCCAAAATCTTTTATTTACAAGATCGGTGACTCATTCTGTCCAATCTCAAAGAGTGTATTAGTTTAATATGTTTACTCCTATGAAAGAAAAGTTTTGTTGGGTCTTTGTTATTTTGAAATAATTTATTTTCATATAAATAGTTTATTCTGTTATAGTTTGAGTGACTGTCCCATTGATAGAATTATCAGGGCAGAATAGCAGAGTGGCTCAAAGGTCCTTATTAGTTTTTAGAGTCTGCAGTTCTGATCTTGACTTCTCTCTCTTGAGTTTCTATCCGAAGCTCCTTTGTATAGATTATCTAAAAGGCTTTCAACTGTTGATAGGAGGCTAGACTCTGAATTACAGGCAAAAGAAACTAGATATAAACCATTAATCGATTGAATATATAAATCGTTGCTTGTAGTTTCTTGAAGATCTAACCACTGACAAAAATTTTCCTAATATCTTTTGAGCCATTCAATCTCTTAGAAACATATTATCAAGAACACATTTTCCTTTGCTTATTTTAGTATCTAAGCTCTGGTCGCATATTATTCATTTACATATTCGGCAAAAACCAACTTTATGCCAGGCACAATTCTAGGTATTGGGTAAACAAGATCCCTGCTCTCATGAGGCTATGTTCTAATAAGGAGAGAGAGATAATAAACTTTTAGAAAATACATAAGACTTTCAGCTAGTGGGCAAGTGCTGTAAAGAAAATTAAATGGAACAGAGAATTGTTGAGGGGCGTTTTTTAAAGATAGGGTATTTTGGAAGAGGAGGTGATATTAGGGGAAGACTCGACCACTGTGAGCAGCTGTGAGAAGAGAGCTCCAGGAGGAGGGAACAGCCAGTGCAAAGGCCCTGAAGCAGGAATAAGCTGGGGAGTTGAGAGGCCGGTTACAATTACCGTTAACAGTGTAACAAAAACTTGAGGGTACGGAGGGGGTCAGAAGGAAGTCAAGGACCAGAGAATGCAGCATTTTACAGGTTATGTTAGGAATCTGAATTTGTTCTAAGTATAATAGGTTCTAACCAGGGGCTGATACACCTCTGTATTTTACAAAGATAACTCAGAGTCTATATAGAGAGTAGACCACAGTCAGGTCAGAGTGGCAAGAGGAAGACCAGCTAGAAGGCTGCTTTTGCTTTAGCTTTTGACTGAGGGAATGTATGTGAAAATCATATGTATGCCTCATTCAACAGATATTCTCAATCAAGAAGCTCACACATATGACTCTTACAACATGATTCTTGAACTTGTATTTTTTGGCCTTAATGTTCACATGTCCAACACTATCAGTTGCATTGTTTCTTGTCCTTAGCTTACTACCTCCTTCAGTTGATAATCACTAAGTTAGATGATTGGGCAAGACAACTTGGTGTTTATCAGGCAAAGTGGCATCCATCCCAGTTAAAATTCAGAGACCAACCTTCAGTTGTGTCTGCCATTCCCTTTTTCTTCCCACAGACTTCTCTTTTCCAGTTTCTATCACTTAACTTTCTGTCCTCATAGGAACACAGGCTCCTAAATTTTCCCCTACTCATCTGTCTTCTAAAAGACATACAGATATTGTTATAATTTGCTACTGTTTTGAGGGATTTACTTTTTGTTTGCACAGGAATACAGAGATGAATACACATAAAAAATATAGAAAACTCAATTTCTTCCACCAAAGGAAAGAGTAAGTGAAGAAGTTACCTTTCCTTTTCATGAAATTTTAAGTAGAGCTGGAGGGGGTAGAACATATTTTCAACACTTTTTTTTAAAGAAAAGTAATATATTGACATGGCTATTGAAAAAAATATAATATCTAACATTTATTGATCCATTGCTATGTGCCGAGCTCTGTTGCAGATTTTTCTTAGACTGCTTCTCCTGTTGTTATCCCTCTTCACAGATGAGGAAACTGAGGCACAGAGCTCCTAAGTAAGTGGCTCAAGGTCCCATAGAAAGTGAGGTGCCAACCTAGGATTTAAGGCCAAGTTTTTCTCTTTTCTAGGCTCTGCTGCTTTCGCAGTGAGATGATTTGGGAATCTGTAGAGAAAAGGTCTTGCAGGTTTGAAGCTGAAGAACCATTCAATAGATATGTGCTCCACCTTCCTGCCTCTTGACTGTGGTCTAAACTCCCCTTCTAGGCTCTCTATGCTCAATCTACTTTTTAACTCTAGGCTTACCTTTCACTTAGGCCTTTACTGAAAAGTATCTCTTTAAGTATGTGTTTCCCAAAATTAAAAGAAGTATTTCCCCTCTTCTTGTCACTGAATTTCTGACTTGGGTGGTCCCAAACTCATTTGGTTTAACCGCTGCTATCTGCTTCTCTGTGGTTGCTCTCCTTGTGTCTGAAGGGAAGACCAGAAGAGCAGAGCTCCCTAAGCTAGAAGGACACAAAGCTTTCCTCTTTGTGGTTTGTCCCCTTATGTGCTGAGACATTCATTTATCAGCTTGTCCTTTTCACAGGTATACTCTTGGTCACAGCAGGCTCCAGGAGATTACTTGTCTCGCTACTGAATTTCCTTTATGTGTTTTTTTTAAGTATGTAGGAAATTATAGTCTTGAACTTTCCTTTTTCATACACAAACTAATCATTATGAAACCCAATAATGATCCCTGAGGGAAAAACCACATGGAGTGAAAGGGCTCAGACGTGGAGTGAGGGTGTTGGAGAACAGACATCGTTCCGGGATCTGTGGACACAGTTCTCTCCAGGGGGTCAGTGCACTGAATTTTATGACTTGAAGCTATTTTTAGGCTATTACGCCATAGTTTCCACAAAGAAGAGTTGTGTGCTGTAATGTCCATTTTGCATCCTCCGTATCATTTCTGAGCCTGAAATTGCAAAGTTTGAGCATCATATATTATTTATCTGATGATTTGACTTAAAGAAGAGAAAAAAGTATGAAGAACCAGAAATATCGGAAATACTCCATGAAATGAAGGGACTGGTTTTCCGTAATCCTTTCAACAAAAACTCTTTAATATTTCATTTCTATGGGTTATGTGACTACAGGATGGTTAACTCGATAATTTGCCTTCGAGTATAAGAAAGGAGTGTGAAAAAGAAGTTTCTTTTATATTTAAGATTTAAATATGATTTTTTCTTTCACAATATGAGAGATAAATATACCTCAACATTTTACTTTTGAGAGAGAAAGATTTTGGTATTCTGTTTTAAAGTTAAAACAGTCCTGTTCTTGGGCCAAAATCAGAATACGGGAGTTCTGGCACATTTGCCTCTCAGAAAAGGGTGAGAAATCTGACTTTTTATCTTCTAGCAAAATCTATTCTTAAGAAAGCCTCAAATATTTATTTACACTAAAGCAAAAATGACTAAATACAGTTTAAAACATGATTTCTCCCAAAGGAAGTTGTAGTTTCACAAGGGTCAACTCTTTAGTTGAAAAAGTAGAACCTTCCAATTATTGATTTATCTATGTATTGTTTGTTTGTTTGTTTGTTTGCTTCTTTTTAAAACTATATATATATAGTTTTAAAAAAGAGATTTAAGACCATGCATTATAAAATAAAACATTAAAAAATAATTGTGAACATTAGGATGCCTTTAGTATAGGGAATTGGGGTTGTAGTGGGGAATGGAAAGAACTCATTATTTTGTGGTTGTTAGAAATCCTTTTTTTTTTACCTTGAAATCTTATTGGGGCAGGAGTGGGGTGGGGTCACTGACTTCACTTATAGCAGACCACCTTTCAGAACATAGTAGATAATTTATGGTGAAAAGGTGTTTTTTGTTAAAATCTCTCAGTTTGCTTGGAGCATTTAGTACAGTTTATTATTCTAGGTTTAGTTCTTTGGTAGCCTTTTCTTTCATTACTTATTAACCTCCATTTAAAGTACAATTTAATCATTCAAGGTACAAAGTTCAGTTAATGTTTCTATTGGTTCTAATTATGATAATACATAAGGCCACTGTATGACTTGAAACACCTCCTAAAATATAGTTCATATATGAAATAATTAGCCTTTGGGGCCCTGGTTCTGAATACCAGCATTATACAGGGCAATCCTGCAGTAATAGAAAAATGCTGCCCATGTTAATGAATGTTTATATGATACTTGTGTTCCAAATAGTCTATATGCTTCACTCATTACCTCTCCCTCTGATTCCCTCTATTGCTCTCCTTAAAAGGACAGGATGTCAAAGGAGACCAAATTCTACCCTAGGGGAATTGAGAAAGAAAAAAGCAGTAGATTTCCATTTCTGTAGAGCTATGTTTATTTTGCAATTCATCAAGGATGATGATTTCTTAGGACCTAGAACTCAAACTGAAGACAGTGGTTCAGTTTATTCCTATTTGAAGTAAAAGGAGCCCCAGAAGACTTGAGTAAATTTATAGATGCTACGTTTACCAATCAGAAATAAATTGTAGGTCTCTTATCTGCTGTCCCAGAACCTAGAATGGTGCCTGAACATCATATGCATTCAGTGAACACTTGCAAGATGAATGTACAACAAAGTCTCCCTTCTGAAACCTAGCTTCTGAAAGTCAGTGTAATAGGAGGCCTAAGGTACTTTTTAGGTACAGGAAATCCTTCATTTTCTACCCTGTTGATTGACTTAAGAAAAACAAGCTTCTGCTCCTTAGTATACTGTGTTGGTAAAGGGTGCTCAGCTCTGGAATCAAGTTGCCCAGATTCAAAGAGTATCGTCACCACTTAGTAGCTGTGTAAATGTGGGGAAGTTAATTGGCTCCTCTGGGATGCCGTTTTCTCAACTGTAAAAAGGATTATTAGAGCAAGTAAATAATGTATTAAATGCACAGCACTCGACACCCATGGCCTGATAAATATTGGCCAGCAACCACAGTATAGCAGCCCTAGCCTCCAAAAAGCCTCAAGTCCTATCTGCTAAAAGGAAGATTCTTTCTGGCTAGAAATAACAGGAACTTCAAGGAGTTAAAGACAGATTCACATCTACCGGTGGCTTTTTAAGTCATGTAATAATTAAAAGAATCTTGAGGAAGACTACTTTACAGAGAGAAGTGGGCAGCTATCCAAAGGATTTTGAGTCAGAAATAAATATTGGTGGATTTCTCTCTTCAAAAAGATTTTTAGAATTATCTCCAATAAAATGAAGAGAGTTTATGGTTCTAAAAAATAAAAATAATTTTTAAAAGCTATAAATATGGGATTTTACTTAGAAATTATTTTTCTTTAACAAACATGCCATTCATTCAACAAATATTTATTAAGCAACTACTATATACCAAACATTGTGTTAGGTGCTACGAATAAAAAGTGAAAAAGGCATAGTGCCTGTTCTTAATGAGTTTAGAAAACCTGAATGTTCAGATAAGCAACACTCTTCAAAATCATTATTTTGATGATCCTCCACGCTTATTCCAATATTGTAACTGTGGCTGTCAACACCTTCAAACAACTCTTGGGTAGTGCCTTCAGAGTCAATGCCCGGGCCACACAAAAACAGCAGTGGCTTCTATATTTTGGAAGGACCAATAGTCAGTGGACATTAAAATGCCCCAAAGATCCATTATTGATCGATAAACGCCACAGCTCAGAAACCTCCAGGTGCCTACTTCTCACCACTGTTACCGTTTCCTCTCTAGGACCCTCTAGAATGCCCCACAATCCAGTTACTAAAGACTTAATACCTGAACCTTAGTCAGGGTCCTTCAGTGACATCTGTTCTGATTGATCTATGTTTTATCATGCCTATTGCTGCGTATTTTAAATATCACCCCTAATACAGAGTTTCACATTGCATTCTCTCTTGTCTTTCTGTCACACACATTTTTTCTATCTGGTACACCCAGGGCCTCTCTCCTACTCCAGCTTACTTTTAGCTAGATCAAATCTAACTTCAAAGGCCATAGTTTGGCTATTTGTCTAGAATAAAAAGGAACAGACTAAAGACAAGTTCAAAATAAAACTAGATACTATGTTCCATTTATTTCATAGTGATTTGTTGCTTACGTTAATAATATAAGAAAAGAAAATGTTCAGTTTCCATTAGCAGTTAATAAAAATAAAGATGTGAAATTTTTTCCTGTCCAAACTCATGGATAGCTTGGATTTTATTCATAATCCTTCACAGCCACAGATCTCAGGTTGAGAACCTCTGTGAACAATCGGACTAACTTGGAAGCATTGAAAATAGTAATAAGGAAGAAGTATGCATATTCCCCCCAAATTAGCAAGATGAACTTAAAATAACAAAATGGTACTAAACTTGGTGAAACCATTGGGGGTTGAAAATCATAATCCATAGCACGAATAGACCAAGATGATGAGTAATGGTGGAAGAAACCTAGGAGGAGTTGTGGGAAGCTAATTATGAGTAGGCTTTCAAAGGAATGGAAGAGCAGAGAAAAACCCTGCTATTTCAGGCTTCTAATGAAAAGACATTGTGTTATTGAAAAGGGGAGAGTGATCTTGTCTCGTAGCAAAACCAAAGTGCCTCAGCCTCAACAACCAATGACTATAAAATGTTATCTTATTTTCTTTAAATACCCAAACGATGTGAGCTGCAGTCTCACAGACTAGCTTGACTACCAGAAATTGGCCCCTCTTGCAAATGCTCCACTAACTTTTCCTTCGTTCCCAAGGGCTCTGCCTTAAGAATGTGAGGGATGGAGGTCTTCTGTATTCTTCCATTTGGGCTTTCTGCAAAGCCACCATGTGCCGTCTCTGTTGTCAATGACCCTTGTGAGGTTGATGCACAAAGATGTTTTACCATCTCTCTGACCTGATGTTGGGAGTGCAGGGGTCCTCTTTTGTATTCTTAGCTACTCAATCCAAAGCATAAACCAGTTGCTCTCTTAATTCCACATACAGTAGAGACCAAGATGCAAGTTCCTACAAAACTTCACTAAACATGGTGGGCAGGGGTGCTGTTGGGAATGACTACACCGAATAACTTATATGCAGGACAGAGTCTCTAGGATCAGCTCTGTCTTAGGGCAGCTAAAGAGATTTCTCGCTTTCTAGCTTAGTGGGAGTGTTTAAATACTCCCAAGAGGCCCCCAGAGAAAAAAGTTTTTCTTCTCTTCAGTGAAAGTCCCAGCCCTCAGTGAAAGTCCCAGTCCTCAGATTCTCTACATTTCTAGTTCAGATCTCTTGGGGGACTGACAGTGGGAATACCATATGGGGAAGACCCCAGCTTTACCCACAGAGGCTATTAGTTTAGCATCTATACATTCTGGATTATTTAGTTCTAAATAACATCACGAGTAGGAATTCCAAAGCCAGCCCGTTTTATTTTTGTTTTTGTTTTTGTTTTTCATTTTCTCCTCCAGTATGTGGTGAAGTTCATATCTGCATATCTTTTTTATAGTCTTTAAATTCCAGTCTTCTGCCAGCAAGTGCTGTGACAAGGATAAACACATCTTCATGTCTTTTGTCTATTTTCTAATTAGCTGTTTTGGGTTTTTTTTTTAGTGTTGAGTTTTAAGAGTTCTTTATATATCCTAGATAATAGTCCTTTGTCAGATATGTGATTTGCAAATATTTTCTTCCAATCTGTATCTTGTCTTTTCATCCTCTTTACCATCTTTCGCAGAGCAAAAGTTTTCATTTTGATAAAGTCAGGTTTGCCAATTTTCCCTTTTTATGGATTGTGCCTTTGTTGTCATGTGTAAGTACTCTTTGCCTAGATCTCAGTCTCAAAGATTTTTCCTGTTTTTTTTTCTTAACAGAAGGAAACATAATTTTACATTTTACATTTAAGTCTGTGATCCATTTGGGGTTAAATTTGTATAATATGTGAGGTTTAGGTCAAGATTCTTACTTATTTTCCTATAGATGTCCAGTTGCTCCAGTACCTTATGATGATAAGGCTATCTATCCTCTTTCCATTAAATTGTTTTTACACCTTTGTCAAAAGTCAGTTCAGCACAGTCGTGCAAGTCTATTTTGAGGTTTTCTATTCTGTTCCATTGATCTGTGTGTCTCTCCCCTCAGCAGTACCACAGATTACTGTGGCTATACAACAAATCTTGAAATTGAGTAGACTGATTTCTCCCCCATTATTTTTCTTAAAAAGTTTTAAAGCTATTCTAGCTTCTTTGCTTTTCCGCATAAATTTTAGAAAGAATAATCTTGCCTATATGTACAGAAATTCTGGCTGAGATTTTGATAAGAAATGTATTAAACCTATATATCAATATAAGGGGAATTAACATCTTTACTCTGTTGAGTCTTGCAGTCCATGAGCACGGTACGTCTCTCCATTTATTTAGATCTATTACTTAGATGTATTTACCTTGTTCCTGATCTTTGGGGGAAACATTCAGTCTTTCATCATTAAGTATAATGTTAACTTTACTAAATTGAAGAAGTTCCTCTCTATTTCTAGTTTTTATTATGGATTGGTATTAAATTTTGATGTACTTTTCCTCATCAAGAGATATGACAATGTTTTTTTCTTTAGTCTGTTAATATGGTAGTTTACACTGATGGATTTTCAAAAAATCGAACTAATTTTGCACCAATGAAATAAATTGTACTTGGTCATGACATATAATTTCTTTTATTTTTAAAATTCTATTTGCTAATGTTTTCTTAAGGACTTTTATATGTATTTTCCTGAATGATATTGGTCTGTGGTTTTCTCATACTCTCTCTTTCTGATATCGGGGTAATAATACTAGCTTCATAAAATGAATTGAGAGTGTTCTCTCCCTCTCTCTTTTCTGGAAGAGATTGTGTAAAATTTATGTCATTTCTTTCATAAGCATTTGGAAGAATTCTCTAGTGAGACCATTTGAGCCTGGAGATTTCTTTCTTGGAGCTTTTAAATTATGAATTCAATTTCCTTAATAGTTATTAGATTACATGAATTATCAATTTCATGCTAGGTTAGTTGTGGTTCTTTGTATTTTTGAAGTAGTTGGTCCATTTTATCTAAGATGTCAGACTTATGTATATAAAATTATTCACAGTATTCCTGTATTATCCAGTATCTGTCATGATATCCTTGTTTAATTTCTGGTATTGGTAGTTTGTGGCTTCTTTTTTCCTTTATCAGTCTTGTTAGAGGTTTGTCAATTTTATCAATCTTTTCAATGAACCAGGTTTTAGTTTTAGTTATTTTCTCTATTGTTTTTCTGTTTTTAATTTCATTAATTTCTGTTCTTTATTATTTCCTTTTCTGTTTATTTTGGGCTTATTTTTCTTTCCTTTATCTAGATTCTTGAGGTGGGAGCTTAGATTATTGATTTGAGAACTTTCTTCTAAGGTAAGCATTTAGTGCTATAAATTTCCCTCTTAGCATTGCGCTAGCTGTGTCCTACACATTTTTATATGTTGTGTTTTCATTTTCATTTAGTTCAATGTAATTTTTTATTTGTTTTGGGACTTTCTCTTTGACTCATTGTGTACTGTTTTTCTTCTGTTATTGATTTCAGTTTGCTTCCATTGTGGTTAGAGAACACCTTCTGTATGATTTAAATTCTTTCAAATATGTTGAAGTTTGTTTTATGGCCTGTGGTCTCTGTTTGTATATGTTCAATGAACTCTTAAAAAATGTGTGTTCTTCTGTTGTTGAGTGGACTAGTTCATAAATTTCAATTAGAGTCTGTTGGTTGATGGTGTCGTTGAATTTTCTGTGTCCTTGCTGATTTTCTGTCTAGTTGTTCCACCAATTATTGGGAGAGGGGTATTGAAGTCTCCAGCTATAATTACAGACAAATCTATTTCTTCTTTTAATTCCACTAGTTTTTGCTTAAGATATTTTATAGCTCTGTTGTTTGGTACATACACATCCAAAACAGTCACATCCTCTTGGTAGAGTGGCCCTTTTATCATTATGTCATCACTCTCTGTCTTTAGTAACTCTTTGCTTTTAAGTCTACTTTATCTGATATTAATATAGCTACCCTTGCTTTCTTTTGATTAATGCTTGCATGATATATCTTTTTCTATTTCTTTACTTTCAATTTACCTATATTGTATTTGAAGTGAGTTTCTTGTAGACAGCATATAGTTGGGTCATATTTTTTAACCCATTCTGCCAATTTCTGTCTTTTAAATGGTGCATGTAGACACATTTTTATCTTTAAAATTTACTTTCTTAAAATTAAATAATTAAGTAACGTATGCAGTATACAAAATTTAAAAGAGGGAGAATGCGATGAAGGGTTAAAGAAGTACAAATTAATACTTAATAGCTGGTCACAGGGATGGGGAGCATGGCAGAGGGAATGCAGTTAGCATTAATATGATGGCTAAGTGGAGGGCCAAGGGAAGGGAGGGAGCAATTGGGGATATCATTTTATGAACAATATAGATGTCTAACCAATGTACTGTATACTCGAAACTAATTTAAATAAATAAATTTTTAAAAATTGAAAAGATACCGAAGAAGACATATTAAAAAGTTGGTCTCCTTCCACCTTTTCTTCTAATCTTCCCATCCCCTTCCCAAGAGGCAAACATCTCTAGTTTTGTGTTGTCTTCTTTCAGAGCCAGTCTACAAGCATCCAAACATTTATAGGACTACATATTTAAAAAAAAAAAAAACAAATAAAAACAAAGTATGTATACAGGAGATCTTGGAGATCTTTCTATGTTGGTACATATAGAACATGCTGGAAACATTTAAATAAAAACATTTTCTTTAGTTTCAAAACTCTTAAAAGCCAGTCTAGAAAAATGTGCCATCTTATACAAGATTAAGTCTGAAAATCTACATGAGTCAAAGACATTTAAGGAGCAGAATGGAGTATGTAATTTATAATGAAATATGTAAATTGCTAAAAAACAGCGAGCTTAAATAAGAAATAATTTAGAAGAAATATGGTGGAAATCTACTATTAATAAGTCATAAATTTTCAGGGAATTGTGAGTTATTTAGCAACAACTGCCTATATGACTGAGACTAATGGGATAAGATCAAAAGGAAAGGCAATATTTTAAGTCTAAAATATAGCTCCTAGAAACTTTGTAAAATACTTTATGCTGTTATTTTCTTGTGTATCCAAATGAGGAAAAGCATAATATCTCATGAAATAAAACAGAATTCTGGACCTTGGGATTTTC
>NW_011888792.1:13506376-13513204 GCF_000151845.1 Pteropus vampyrus
GAAACTAATTTAAATAAATAAATTTTTAAAAATTGAAAAGATACCGAAGAAGACATATTAAAAAGTTGGTCTCCTTCCACCTTTTCTTCTAATCTTCCCATCCCCTTCCCAAGAGGCAAACATCTCTAGTTTTGTGTTGTCTTCTTTCAGAGCCAGTCTACAAGCATCCAAACATTTATAGGACTACATATTTAAAAAAAAAAAAAACAAATAAAAACAAAGTATGTATACAGGAGATCTTGGAGATCTTTCTATGTTGGTACATATAGAACATGCTGGAAACATTTAAATAAAAACATTTTCTTTAGTTTCAAAACTCTTAAAAGCCAGTCTAGAAAAATGTGCCATCTTATACAAGATTAAGTCTGAAAATCTACATGAGTCAAAGACATTTAAGGAGCAGAATGGAGTATGTAATTTATAATGAAATATGTAAATTGCTAAAAACAGCGAGCTTAAATAAGAAATAATTTAGAAGAAATATGGTGGAAATCTACTATTAATAAGTCATAAATTTTCAGGGAATTGTGAGTTATTTAGCAACAACTGCCTATATGACTGAGACTAATGGGATAAGATCAAAAGGAAAGGCAATATTTTAAGTCTAAAATATAGCTCCTAGAAACTTTGTAAAATACTTTATGCTGTTATTTTCTTGTGTATCCAAATGAGGAAAAGCATAATATCTCATGAAATAAAACAGAATTCTGGACCTTGGGATTTTCAAATTGCAGAATAAACAGATTTCTGAAAAGGGAATGGTTAATCTATTAAACAAATATATATTAGGAACCTACTGTGTTCCAGACACTGTTCCAGTCAATGAACAAGACAGACAAAGTCTGTGCAATCTTGGAGCTCACATTCTGGGAAAGACAGTGTGGAAGGAAGGAAATAAAGGAATAAAAACCAAGAAAAAGCCAAGTAGTGATAGACGTTTTGATAAGAACAAAATAGGGCTGTGTGTTACAGAGACACAGGGAGATTATTTTACATTTGGTGTTAAAAGATGCTTTTGAACTGAGAAGCTCAGGAAACCATATCCATAATCCAAGAAAAAGTCTTTTGCTTACATTGCTCTAGTTTGCTCTGTCCTCCTCTGACCTCCTTCTGGCCAAATTCTTAAAGCCACAGCACAGTCCCACATTCTTGGTAAAGCCTTCTGGGATATTCCTGCCAGGAGGAATAAAGTGCACCTGATGAGACAGCCACTGTAAGCACTGGACTGGAGAATGATCTGATTGGCCCGGTGCAAGAAGGGTCAGAGAGAAGAAACCACAAGCAGAAAGGCCAGATGAAGGAATTAAGCTAAATATATACTATCTCAAGAATATTCCCAGAAATTACTGTTAAAATTAAATCTCTGCTTACAATGAAATACTGTATAGCAGAGGTTCTCAAACTTTTTGATCAGAGGACCCTTTATGCCCTTAAAAATTATTGAGGACTTTAAAGAGTTTTTGATTATGTGAATTATAGCTATTCATATTTACTACATTATAACTTAAAACTTTGAAATTTAAAAATATTTATGTATGCATTCATTTAAAAATAATGCTATACCTATTGCATGCTACATATGTACATTTTTGTAAAATGACTTTATGTTCCCCAAACAAATGCATTAGTGAGAATAAAGGCAATTTTAAATTTTGCAATCTCTTTAACAAATAGTTTATGAGAAAATAGATGGTCTCTCATCTCTGCTTTTCCGTTTTATCTATTGCTATATGTTTTATTTAAAGTATATAAAGAAAATCGAGTCTCATATAGATAAGTAATTTTTTTACATAAATGTGAGTATCCTTCTTTGAGGCTACATTTAAACTTTACAAGCAGTAGTTCCTTAAAGGTTAGTTTTAATGTGGATTCTGAACCATACTGATGAATTTTTCATATTCTGTTACATTAAAATACATTCATTTATCATGAACTTTGAATGGATCTTTTACCTATGCATGATTTTGTATCATGCATTGATTATTTAGGAAATATTGGTTCACTCAGTTATGCTCATCCTCCAAATGTTTACATATTTCTTTATATAATATTTTAAAAATCACATGTAGTAAAGTCTTTAATTATTGGGACAGTGTCAACTTCATGGTGGTAGACAAGTTTTCCAAAATTTTTGTTTGAAAGTTCAAGTTTTGCCATTGACATGAAATACAGCCAGTTTTCCTTGAAGTTACAGGCTCACTTCATTCATTTTTGAGAAAATGTTTGCCAAATAATCAGGTCTGAATAACCATAGTTTTTCTGTTAGTCATTGAAGTAAAAATGGTGTTCAATGACAAAAGTAATTAGTTTAGCTTGCAACTCAATTTGCTTTTCCTCATGAGTTTCCTTCATTGTACTTCAGGATGCAGTAAATTTTATGCATACTTTTCATTACATTGCACAGAATATTAAAAAAATATGAATCAAGCTCTGAGAGTTAATAATCTTTTATTAAGGACATCGTTAAATGAAATTGGCATTGATTTTTATTTATGTTTTTGTTGACTAGTATTGAACAATGATAGAATGATGACCAGTACAGTTTGGTGCCATTACCTTGGTTTGTGCTAAGGTACTAGCAATTTTTTCCCACCATTGCTCTTGTGCTATCAGTACAGATATCAATAAAGCAAAAAAAAATTAAATCTTACTGTATTTATGGAATTTTTTAACTTCTGGACCACACTTTAAACTACACTTATGAACCACACTTACAGAACTGCTGCTGAGCAAAATGAGAATGTGGTCCAGCAGAAGAGGCTGGCTGACATGGAAATAATGTAATATGCTTATTCATACTATGGCATAATGAACTATGTAACTAAAAATATTATGTTGGAGAGGTAGAATTAGTACCCTAAAACATTTTAGGTATTTGGCCTTTGCTAAGATAATATTCTCCTTCCAGAAGTCTCTTCCATTTTCCCTACATCTTCCAAGCTCGGTTCAGGCCCTGTCTTACCCACAAAGCCTTTCCCATCTCTATAGCCTGGATTACCTCCCCTCTTTTGAACTCAGCACTTTTTATATTGCCTATTTTCCAGTTTATTTGTTTATTGATTCAATCCATATTTGTATAATTGTCTAATTTCTATGTTGTGCTAGGTTTAGGATCTAAAGATAAATGGCTTAAACTAATTTGGGAAGAAGGCCAATTGAAACGTTACTTCAGCACAGCCTGGTAAGTGTGACACTAGAGATAAGCACAGGAGGCTGGGGCAATGCACAGATGAGACACTGATTGGGGCAGTATCAAGTGGAATTTAGAGTGAGTCTGTGATACACCTTGCTCTCTAAATCTTTCCTCAAGTGGAAAATGGAGATAATAGGTGTTTTTAACTTAGTGACATCATGAGGAGTAAATGAAGAAATGTGTGTAGACAATGTAGTATATGCTTGGTAAAGGATCAATGCCCATGAATGTGTGTAATACCATGGCCTAGGTGGTGGATTGTTTGAGCTACATCATAGTAGCAAATGTGTAATCTCACTTTAACTCAAATTTTTGTATTTCTTGAACTCATAAAGGGTCAGGCTTAACATACAATGATATTGCTTAAGAAAATCTCTTTTCTTCTTCTTCCTCATCTACTTCTATTATACACTCAGGAACTGGGCCCATACCTTTCTAAGAGTCCTCATTCAAAACTACTACTTTTCTTCCATGTTGTCCCTGTGTCGTGGCCCAAAAGTGGCCATTGGATGGCTGGGGAATGCTTTAGGCCTAGCCAAGGGAGATTGATGAGGGGATTGCCTAGCTTAGTCCTGTACATAAATATTTTTCTGTAAATGGCTCTCTATAAATGTTTGTATTTAATCAAAGAAAGTTTCTTCTAGATAATGTATCAATGCCCATTATCCTATTGAGATGGGGCGGGGGAAGGGTATGAATTTTACAAATGGTGGATATCATCCAGGGCTCTAAATCCTCCTATCAATCCTTCATCACTAATCCAGTTCCCTTGTAATGATTGTTTCTGGACAATACGAACAAATTAGGAACCTTAGAGAGTCTTCCCTTCTCACTTTGACCAAGTCCCTGAGATGCCTTTTCTGAGGAAGCTTATTAGGGAGAGGTCTGCTCAGTTTATTTTTGAGTGAGTAGAGCTAGGCATCACAATATATACTGTGCCAAGCCATTAACAACCCACTTTTAGGGGTTGTTTACCCACAGCCCCTTTCCAAGAAGTATGTAGTTAGGAAAGAGAGGGAGAGGATGGGAGATTGAAGAGGGGTGGAGGGTGGCGTGGGGAGATAGAGAGAGAGATTATATTACCTAATTACAGATGATTAATATAAATTAATTATATTCAGGGCTTTCTAAGAAAGAGAGTGGAAGAGTAAGTTATGGAGAGGAAAGACAGAGAAAGAAACTAACATTGTGTAACGTTGTGTATTTACTATATGTCAGGCACTGTACGGGTACTTTACACATGATCTCTCAATTAATCCTCAGAACAAACAAACAAAAAGAGGTAAGTCTTATATCTATTTTATAGTTAAAGAAACTGAGCTCTGTAGAGATACTAAATTTATCCCAGGTCAGTCATACAACTAGTAAGTGACATTATCTAGGCCATGCCAGAGTTGTTGGCATAGCTGACAAAAATTGATATCACTGAAATCTTATTTCTCACTCAGTCCACTGAAGACCTTGCTCTGTCTCTCCTACTGAGAGGCCGCCAGAATCAGTTACAAAGGTTTTAAAGTCACTTTCTTTTGGGGCAGAGAATATCTGGCTGATCCTGTTTGTTGCCTAATGAAAGCTAGCTATTCTTCTTCCTCTTTCTTCCTTGCTGTTAGAACCTGTCTCTCATGATAGAGGCTGAAATGCTAAATACTGGTTTTGCCTGTCCTTTTTGTGGCCATGGCATAGGCTTGCAACTCAATCTGGCTAATGGGACCTGAGGAGAAGTTTTCTCAGAAGCTTCTGGGAAAGGTTCGCTTCCTTAGTACAAGATGCGTAAGAGAGTCTCTACCCTTCCTATCATTCCTGCTTTGGACATTGCTTTGTGAAGATGTCCTGAAGCTGTGGCAACCATCTAGTGACCAAAAAGTTTCCTCATGCTTTTTATTCTCATATGATAAAAGACACTCTCAGGCACACTAGGACTTACCTATAATTAATTTCTTTTATTGTTCTGTGCAGAATAGTTTATATAAATGTTAAAATTACCATGGTGAAAGTAGTTTTATTTATTTTTAGTTTTATGGAAACATTTTTGAGGAGGAAGGGGACTTTCAAATTATTTTGATTTATCAATCCTTCATTTTACAGAAAAAAACATTTGGAGCAATTAAACGCTTTTCTCAGAGTTATAGAGCTAGTTAGTGATAGAGACAAGACTAGAGCCTAGGTTTTCTGGCTCTATATCAAATGTTAGTTCCACAAGACATTTTTTGATGAATAGTAAGACATCACTCAGATATAGCTAAGCTATTGAAAAGATTTATGACTGGTAAGTGACCATCTAAAATGATTCAACTTGTTTCGTTTATCTTGTTTCTAAATAGTTCTGAGCTTAGTTGGCTACTTAAGAGATTATCTGGGTTTTTTTTTTTTTTTGAGATTCTTCTTTGAATTTGATGAATTATAAAAGTACCATAATTAAAATTATTCTGCAGCAGAGAAACCCAATACACTTTCTCTGATTTCCTTTCTCAGTATCACTTATAAGAGAAAGAAGAGCTGTATCACTTCTCAGTGCCATTATTTATAAGGTATAGCTTTATTTATAATGGCATTGAGATTACAGTTAATTTCACTCATAACATACATTTTTAATGCTAAATTAAGCAGTATTGGAGGACATGAAGATGACTTTGTCCTCTCTGGCCTTTTGTGGGCTCATTATGGAGGACACGAAGATGACTTTGTCCTCTCTGGCCTTTTGTGGGCTGATTTGTAGCCCTTAAGAAGGTATGTTGAAGTCCAAAACTCTGACATATGTGAAGGTGACCTTATTTGGAAATACGGTCTTTGCAGATGTGTTCAAGTTAGGATGAGGTCATACTGGATTAGGGGGAGTCCCAAATCCAATGATTGATGTCTTTATAAGAAAACAGAGATTTGGTCAGAGGGGTACAGAGACACAAAGGAAATACAGGTAGAAGACCTCATGAAGATGGGAGCAGAGATTATAGTGACACATCTACCAGCAAAGGAACAGTAAGCCTTGCTAGCAACCACCAGAAACTAGGAAGAGGCCAGGAGGAATTCCTCCCTAGAGTCTGCTGAGGAAACATGGCCTTGTTGACACTTCGATTTTGGTCTTCAGACTTCTAGCCTCAAGAACTGTGAGAGAATAAATAACTTGTTTTAAGCCACTAAGTTTGTGGTGATTTGTTATGGCAGCCACAGGATACTAATTTACCTTCTCAAATGACAAACAAATAGCAAGATGGTTGTCAGCAGCTCCCCTCAGGGTTGAAGTGGGTTGAAGAAGAGAGCATTTGTTTTGGTATCTTACGTACGAGTAACAGAATTCACTCTGTAGTGGCCAACTTGGTTCAGTTGCTCACCACTGAACCAACTGGTGTGTCTAGGGAATTAGGTATTCTAATTGGCCAGAAGTGAGTCAAGTGCTTGGCTCCCTGTATTCAGGTGAAGGCTCACCCATCCACATGGACCAAGAGTTGGTGCAGCCTGTTTCCCAAGGGAAAATGTGCCAACTGGAAAACAAGTTATCTACCATAAGATGCTCATCAGAGTTCTTTCACATAATAATGCCACCCTTTTCTCAGTCCTTAGTACTTTGCTTTATAGATCACTTAATTAAAGTAGTATACTATGGTTTATTTAGAATTTCTATGGTTTCTCTTCTAGAT
>NW_011888792.1:13515010-13531306 GCF_000151845.1 Pteropus vampyrus
ATAGTGACTTTGTAGCCCTCATAATGTCATAACATAGTGCATTACTCACGTGTTTATGGTGATGCTGGTGTAAGCAAACACTGTGCTGCCAGCCATATAAAAGTGTAACATATATTTATGTACAGTACATAATACTTGATAATGACAATAAATAACTATGTTACCGGTTTACATATTAACTGTACCATACTCTTTTTTGTCATTTTAGAGTGTATTCTTTTTGCTTATAAAAAAAAAAGAAAGAAAGAAAGTTTACTATAAAACAGTATGCCATGTTAGCCTGGCAGAATCCTCATCCATCTCACGTTTACGAAATCTCTTGATTGTATCATGCTTGATTAAATCTCATGTTGTTTTGTTCATCATGACCCTTAAATGTACCAAATCCACTGCTAACGTTACCAGTAAGAAGGCATGTTAAGTGATTGACCTGAAAATGATATTAAAAGTGATTAAGAACTCTGAAGTTGGAAAATTAATGATGGTTATTGCTTGCCAGTCAGGCATGTCTCATTCCACCATAGCTATAGTCTTTTTGAACAAGACCAAAATGACAGAAGCTATTAAAGAATCTGCTTCATAAAAGGCAATGAGACTAACAAAAATTTTAGAAGGGCCTGTATCAGACATGGAGAAACTTTTAACAACCTGGATTGAAGACCAGACACAGAAGCGTATCCCTCTCAGCACTGTGACAGTCATGGCCAAAGCAAAAAGTTTATTTGTGATGTTGAAAGAAAAGGCTGGACCCAACTATGATTTTGGATATTGAATTTATTGCTAGCTCTGGGTGGTTTAAATGATTCAATGTGAAAATGGGTTGGGAATCTGTGAGTGCTGATATGAAAGCAGTTGAAATTTTTTGGACACTCTAGATAAGCTGATTGAGAAGGAAAATTACTTGCCAGACAAAATATTTCATATAGGAAAAGCTCTCTATTCTGGAAATGGATGCCTGAGAGGACTTTCATCCATAAAGAGGCCAAATCAATGCCAGATTTTAAGGCTTTTAAGGACAGGATAACAGTCTTGTTTGGAGGCAATGTTAAAGGCTACAAATTGAAACCCTGTGATCTGGCACAGTGAAAACCCCAGGGCCTTCAGCCCTATCTATAAGCACACCTGCCAGTATACTACAGGAGCAATAAGAAGTCATAGATGACCCAGCTCCTTTCCAAGATGGTCTCCTTAATTTCTATGCCTGTAAAATGGAGAAGTACTATTTGGAGAATAACATACCTTTCAAGATTTTGTGTGTTGTTGATAATGTTCACAGACATCCTCTTTATATTGGTGATCTTTATGCTAATATCAAAATGGTGTTTCTCTCTCCAAATTCCACCTCTTTGATTCAACCACTGGATCAAGTAGTTATAGCACTTTTAAGTCCTACTACCTGAGGAAGACTTTGCCCACGCTACTGCTGCAACTGAAGAAGACACTGAGAAGACACTGATGCAACTCTGGAAGGATTACAACACCTATGCATTCAGAACCTTGCTTGGGCTTGTGGTGATGTAACCAAAGAGTGTATGAATAGCATCTGGAAGAAGACACTTAAGAGGTTTGTTCATGACTTCAAAGGATTTGACAAAGATGAGAAAGTTGGAAAAATCAATAAGTCTGTGGCTGAGATGGCAAATAACTTTAGACTGGATGTGGATGCGAATAACATTGAGGAGCTCGTAGAGGCAGTTTCTGAGGAATTAGCTAATGAGGAGTTGTTGGAGCTGAAATACATAGCTGAAGAGCAATAGAAAAAGGAAACAGCAGAAGAAAAAACAGAACCCCAAAGAAAATTGACAGTGAATCATTTAGCAGAAACTTTTGTAGATCACAATAAGCTCTTTAAAAAGTTTGAAAACATGGGCCCCAACACTGAAAAGGTTTTTATTAATAGAGAGGAATGTACACGACGCATTCATTGTCTGCTTACAAGCAAATATATGATGAAAAAAGAAACAAACCAAGTAAACCACCATGGACATATTTCTGAAAAGAGTGACACCTCCTCTGGCAGGTCCTTCAGGAGGTGGTCCAGGTTATCATAGGACATGACAGCTCCTTGGGTGTTATTGCCCCTGAAGACCTTCTAGTGGGCAAGATGTGGGGGCAGAAGACAGTGACATCGATGATCCTGACCCTGTGTAGGCCGAGGCTACTGTGTTCATTTGTGTCTTTGTTTTAAACAAAAAAGTTTAAAGAGTAATAAATTTTTTATTAGAAAAAGCTTATCAAATAAATATATAAAGAAAAAATTTTTGTATAGCTGTACAAGGTATTTGTGTTTTAAGGTTGTTATTACAGAAGCATTGAAAAGTCAAAAAAATTAAAAAGTTTTAAAGTAAAAATGTTACTGCGATGTAAGGTTAACTTATTATTGAAGAAAGAAAAATATATTTTTTATAAACTTAGTGTTGCCTAAGTATACAGTGTTTATAAAGTCTACAGTAGTGCACAGTAATGTCCTGAGCCTTCAGTCACTCACCTGCTGACTCACCCAGAGCAATTTCAAGTCCTGCAATCCTGGTAAGTGTCCTATACAGGTACACCATTTTTTATCTTTTATACTGTATCTTTACTGTACCATTTCTATGTTTAGATATGTTTGGATACAGAAATACTTACCATTGTGTTACAGTTGCCCATAATATTCAGTACAGTGACATGCTGCACAGGTTTGTAGCCTAGGAGCAATAGGCTGTACCATGAAACCTAGATGTATAGTAGGCTATACCATCTAGGTTTGTGTAAATGCACTCTATGATGTTTGCACAATGATTAAATCACCTAACGATGAGTTTCTCAGAATGTATCCCATCATTAAGTGACACATGACTGTACTTTAAAACACATGAGGAACATGCTAGATACGTGGGAGTCTAAATACAAAAGGGTGGAAGAAGCTCATTTATGTTGCTGTAGAAGAGGGGAAGGCATTAAGTTTACTTGAAAAACAATGAAAGTAAAATTATATATATGTTGGAAATTTTCTGAGAAGTTTTTACTAATAAGTTATAGCATACCTTACTAATGTACATGTAGACAGCTACTTTTCTCTCTATTTAGCTGATTTTCTTAGGGGTCTGTTGTGGTTTCTGAGTATTTACAGATTCAACAGAAACAGTAGTAAAATAAGACAAATTATTACATAAAGATAGGCACATAATTGGTAAATATCATTGATGAGAAGTAAGTTGTCTAAACCAGGAACTTCATACTTGGAAGGAGCTCTTCTATAATATATACCTTTTCGTGGAGAAAAAACAATTTAGTTTTCCCTACCTCCTTTTTCCTCTTCCCCTTCTCCTTCCTTTTTCTTTGAATTTCTATAGCTCTTCAGTTACTAAGCTTCTTACCTTAGCAGCCATCTGAGGAAGGTCAAACTCCTAATGTGGCATTAACTATAGTTGTTTCCTGACCAGCTTCTATTCTTACATGTACTCATCTGGCACTTCTCAGACAGGGAGAGAATTAAAATGACATGAGTGTTTCTGAACTTGCAGAAATTCTTACCAAAAGGCATCAGCTGCCCATTGGCTATAGTGGCTGAGAAATGAAGAAGAGTAGGAGTCATCTGTTTCTGTATAAACTGAATGTCTTTCCTTAGTCGATTTATCAACTTGGGGACTGAACCAAAGGTGAGGAGCAAGATGTTATATCCTTTGTGACTATGAGCAGTAGGGACTCTTTGAAATAACCAGCCTTCTGAGTGATGACAAATGGAGGGGGAAAATCAAATTTATTTTGGATTCTAAGAAGGTATTTTATTACAGTCAGTAAGTGGTGTTTTTACCTTTTCCAGCTTCTTGTTCTCTAGGTTTAATTTTTTTTTTTTTTTCCTTTTGGGTCTGCTCTACAGCCATCTTGGCAACTCCTCCGTGGAATCATTTCCTGTCATGACATTTTTAGAAACCAAAATAACAGCATTTACAATGTAACAGCTAAATATTCCCATAGAGTATCTTGGTAAAACAAGCATTTTTGCACGGTAGTTTTGAACACACCATTGGGTCTGTATTCAGATGGAAACTCTTCTGGGTGTCCATAGTTTCTGGCTGACCAATAGATTGATTGCAGCATTGTTCGCTGTTGCTCTATAATCACATCTGGCATACACAGCTGGCGACATTCTGGCTTCCATGCTTTTCTCATGTAGTGTCTTGTTTTAATTTTAGAATACACATTAATTCAGTGTTGGGGGTGCTTTTAATAATAAGGGGCAGCTGTATAATTCTCTGTAAAAATGAAGCAGAGGTACATTGTACCTCTGAGAGTATGAGATACCACAAAAGGAATGTCAATTGGACAAATTCAATACATTTTGAATTCTTTGGATTTTTTTAAAGAAGATGATCACTCATGTTTTTTCCAATAGAATTATTTACTTAGCCTTTTACATCATTAATTTTCCATTTTAAATTTAGTGCAGCATAAACTCAGAGAGGTGCTGGGAAAAAATATCCAAAGTTTCTGCAGACTGTTTTTAAACCACGATGGCAAAACCTCAAAAATAGATGCAGACCCATCAAAGTTAAATTGAATGACTCAGTGTCTGGACCACTCAGAAGGTTTTTTTTCCTAGTTATGGGAGGGAAGAGACTGTTCACTTTAGAAATCTGGAATCATGGATGGAGGAAGTTAGTTTTGTTTTGTTTTTAGAGAAGGAGAAAGATGTCATCATAGAGAATTTGAATAAAAACTAAAGCCTCTTAAAAATATATAAAGTCAGGCCACTTGTTTTCCTTACTTTTTACTTTCAAAAATTACTCATTAGTCTAGAGCAATATACCTGGGAGATCAATTTACCCAGCTCCCGCATTTTATGGATAGATCCATTAAGTTCCCTTCTCCCTTGTCCGTCTCTCTCTATAGAGTCTAGATAAGTCAGATACTCACTGTCCCAGACTCTCTTTTATATAGGGAGGTCATGTGACCAAAATTTGGCCAACGGTATATATGGCATAATCTGCTAGATTGCTTCAGGAAAAGCATAGATAGATAAAAAAAAAAAAAAAATTTCAGCTTCCATAGCTTCATGTTTTTTGAATGGGAATGTGATGCCTGGAGCTTGCTAGCCATCTTGGAACTCTGAGATGGCAAAACTAAGGATGGAGAGACAAGAGAGTAAGAGAATGGAAAGAGTTTGGATCTTTGACAGCTGCAGTCAGCCACTGTACCAAATCTGGAATATCCTATCTCTGGATTTCCTCCTATGTGAGACAATTGTCTTTATTTCTTAAGCTGCTTTTAGTCAGTTTTTCTGTTACATTATTTCTATACATTCCTAATTAATATACCCTGAGAAATTAATTAATCTGCTCAAATTCATAAAAGAATATAGTAGCAGTCTTGACTGGAATTCAGGCCTTCTAATTTTTTGGTTTAATCCTCACTTCTTCCACCCTGTTCCATCACCAGATTAGTCTTCATGTGAATAAATGGGGTTTGGTCTTGATTAAACCTGTTTTTAAGTGTGATGCTCCAGTAAAGTTCATGTATCCTGGAGATTACTGTTTGCATTTACAATCCATTTAGCCAAAGTACCTTTTGTAAATTTTATAATCCATCTTTGTGTAGAAAGCCTTGACAAAGTAATTTCAGGATTATGGGATGATTCATTTTTACATTGAAATCTTTGATTTGAGGAGAGGTAAATTATTCTGAGTCAGATTAATCCTGAGAGAATTTAATGTGTCAACATGCTTGCAAAGTTGATTGTATTTCAAAACCTCCAATTCCTGTCCTGAAGATTGTTTTAAGGAACAAATAGATAACATTATATCAAAATGGAAAAATATGAGCCAATATTTAACAAAAAATTTAAAAGAAAGAATAAAACATGGAGGTAACAATAGCTCAAAATATATGGAATTGTGGACCAAAATTATCTGAAAATTAATCTCTGTTTCTGGTTCTACCAATTATTTTTGTGTAATAAAAAAACTTACCCAATTGGTTTTCTCTATCTTTAAAACAACTATTTTATAGCGCTATAGAATTCTGTGTTTAAGAAGACTCAAAAATTCAGATTATCCATTACCTGGCTTTATGAAAGGACCCATCCAACCATTCCACTTGGGTGAGAATGGATTCTCTTCCAAAAGTTCTCCATCTGTACAACATGGAGAATGATCACGTGTCATGATTACATATCAAGTCACGTGTTAAGAGTATTTCTAGCTTCTTATACGAAGAATGCCAGATATAAAAGACACTTTGCTTTTTTCTCCATCAGGTCCTTAAAAGACATTTTGTTTTCTACTAGGTTGTCCAATGACCTTTTACACTTTACCATTGCGTCATGATTGAATCTGTTTTGCATGATCGATGCCTTCACAGTACAGTGACTTGGTTTAGAAAGTGTCCACCGGAAAAGAGATATGATTTCTATCTTTGTAAATGGGCAAAGGGTAAGAATAGATATTTCTCAAAAAAAGATATACAAATTATCAGCAAACACATGAAGAGATGCTCAGTGTCATTAACGATTAGGGAAACGCAAATCAAAACCGCAATGAAACACAACTTCGCATTCACTAGAATAGCTATAATAAAAAAAGACAGACAATAACAAGTGCTGTCAAGGATGTGGAGAAATCAGAACTCTCATGCATTGCTACTTGGAATGTAAAATGGTACAGCCACTTTGGAAAACAGTTTGGTAGCTTGTCCAAATGTTAAACATAGAGTTACCATATGATACAGAGTAGAAAGGCCCTGTTGATTGGATTTATGACTTCTGTTCTACAAAGTCCCTACAGTACAACAAAGCTTAACTTAAAATATTTCTCAGGACTTTTATTATAATTTAAATGAAAACAGACAGTTTAACATATCTATAGGTTCTAATTCAAGGAATGAACAAATTACTATGGTCCAAGATCATCTACCTTTCCCTCTCAACAAATGCACACATCCTTGCCTTGTCACCTTTTTATAAATTACTGTAGAAATATATTACATGTGATGATTTGGTGTAGTTTGCAATATTATGGATTAAATATTTTTTATGGGTTAGTGTGAGAATTTAACTATCATTTATGATAATGTTTCCATTATAAAAGGCTTTTTATATTCATGATAACCTACTTAATAAATGAATTTTAAGATTACATACTGCTCAGAAGTGGAGGATAATCTTTTGAGGAAAGAGCAGTAAAGAAGTTGCTCTGGTTTTAGTAAAATGGCCCAAAATAGATTAGACAAACCAGTAGTAAATGTAAAGTAGGAAATGACCATCTATTTATATTTTCTAAAAGTTGCTTTAAATGCTTACAGTTAATTTTAATTATTTGCTTTAGGTCCTATGAAAACAGAGAGCAGGGAGCAAAGGAAAGAGAGAAAAAGTATAAGATCCCTAGGGGAAAAAAATCTCCCAAAACCTTTTCCTTTCTTCATGTGTGAAATTATGAAACTTCATTTAAAAACAGAGAAAAGATGATCTAAATATTTGGAGAGATATACCATATTCATGGATAGGAAGACTCCTAAAAACATTAACTCTCCACAAATTTATTTAAAAATTCAATGCGATTCCAATCAAAATTCCTAGAGAACTTTAAGTAAAAATGCACAAAAATGCACAGCAATTCTCCTTCAAAGTACAATCATATTTTAGAGAAACATTTGTATCTGTGTATATAGATATTCATTACAGCATTGCTTGGAATAGTAAAAAATGAAGAACTTGTCTGCTATTCATGGAACAGATTAATTAACTGTAGATTATTATTATTTACAGTTAAAATGAAGCACTTGCATCAATCTGCATTTATCAGTATGAATAGATTTGAAAAACAAAATATTCAATGTAAAAAGCAAACTACTAAAAGATATGTACTTATAATATGTAAAATTTAAAAAGCAAAATGCTATTGTCTATATTATTTTATTAATACACATGCAGTAAAATTATGTAGTCTAGCATGGAATTGATTCCCCAAACTTCAGGCATGGGGGTGGAATTAGAACTTTTGCTGTATCTATAATACTTTACTAAAGAATAAATAAATATGAAACGAAGAAGTACTAATATTAACCTCTGTTAGATCTGGGTAGCAGATAATTAGCTTCTGTTACATTTGAAATATTTCAAAAAACAAAATCAATAAACAAAAATCGATTTGTAGAGTTTTCAATACTGAACAACTCTTTTAAATGAGCTGACATAAAGCCCTATACTTAGATTCTCTCATCGATATTTGCCATACCTGAAAGCGGACAGATGGCAAATATAATATTCTTTCTCCTTGACAGATGGATGAAATGGAAGCTTTAATTACTTTCTCCTAGTTACATAATAAGTAGCTCTGGAAACAAAATATTTTGGTCAATAACTTGGGGGTTTGGCCACCACACAAAATGTCAGAACACAATGTTTAGCCTTAGTTTCTACTATGAGACAACTTAACATTCACATGTATATTCTATTACATATACAAAACAGAAAACTTATGTCTTCATGTATAATTAGACACTGTAGAACAGGAAAATATATTTCTAAAATTTTAGTTTTTCTCAACTGCTGTTGTAAATGAGCTTTTCCATTCTGACATAGTCCAAATAAATTACAATTTATTATTATTATTTTTAAGTTGGAGCATCTGACATTAAAAAAAAAAAAAAAAAAGCCAAGAGTAAATTAGATCTCTTGCCAGAGCATTTGATTTTCCTACTCCAGAAATGGGTATTTAGAGCAAAGAGCATCTGGCTTATACTGAGGGGACATAAATTTTCATCTCAAGTCTGTCACTGGCTAACTGTGGCCTACATCAATTCTTTAAATCTTCCCGGGCCTGTAAGTTCATAGAAGAAAGATATATGAGGTTGAGAGAATAGCATTAATCTTAAAATACATTGTTTGTTTGAAACATAGAAAGAGCTTTCTGGAGCTGGAAGGACATGTCTGTGGAAGGCTGGAGTAGGAGATGAGACTGAGGAGGTTTTGGATTTTACTCTGCAGCAACTGAAGATTTTCTAGAAGTGGTTCTGTGTTATCTTCATTATGCTTTGCTTGAGAATATTGTCATTCAGTAAATGTAAGTAGCAAATGAAGAAACCATACAATATCAGGTCGACTAAATAGAAACTTATTTTGCTCACCGAACAAGAAATTAGGAAGTAGACAGGCCAAAGCAGGTGCTGTCTCTCCAGAAAGTCCTCAAGGACTCAGATTCCTTCTAGCTTCCTTTTTCATCAGCCTTAGCTTGAGATTTTTGTCCTCATTTTCATAGGATGGCTATCCTACCTCTAGGCAGAAAGAAAAAGAAACCCAAAAGGTAAAATATTCATTCCAACTTAACAGTAATACAATAACTTTGATGGGAACTCCATCTAATAGAATTATGCTTACACTCATTAGTCAGAATTGGATCACAGGAAGTCTGGAGCAGTCTGTGTTGTGCGTATGTATATTTTGCTACTTTATTGAAGTCTAATTTACATAAAATAAACTACATGTATCTAAAGAGTATAATTTCATGAGTTTGAAATCATTATAATAATTAAGATACCAAATATTTCTAGGAGGTGAATATTTTTAAATGGGAACTTTGTCACCTGAATAATTAAAATTATTTTAGCAAGGGAAAAATAGCTATTTGAGAGGCAACTGGCAATATCTGTTACAATTTCTAGATTCATAAGTTCTCCCAAGGGTGCCCTTTCATGTGGTTCTCTCAGTTCAGCTTGGCAGACCCCACGAGAGCTTGTTGAGAGAGAGCCTGGGCAGGAGGTTGCCTTTGAGACTGGTTGTGGCCTAAGACTGCCTTGGCTATCAGTATGATATAGAGGTGAGTGTGTTTTTTAGAGTCAGATCAAGGTTCAAATCCCAGCTCCCTCCACGAACTCATTGTGTAGCTTTGAATGATTTAGTTCAATGAATACTTATTGAGTACTAACTATGTGCCAGGCACACTGCCATTCCTTAGGCATACAGCAGTAAAAACCAGCAGAGTCCATCCCTTCACAGAGCTTACTTTCTGGTGGCAACTGAGCCTTTTCTATGAACAGGAGTCGTGACAAGGATACATTTAGTTCTTACATCATGTAAATGCCAGTTAAATGGTAATTGTTCGGAAGCTGTCCTAGATTTGGTTTCGTTCTGTGGAACTAGTACGTAAATTTGGGAACTTGGATCTCTCCACTAGAAATTCCGCTTGCTTTTGGATTAGTCCCAGGAGTTCTGTTCTGTCTTTTTTTTTTTTTTTAAAGCTAATTAAAGCCAACTATCTTCTCTCATCCCCAAACTGTGATCTTAAACCTCATTGGGTTAAGAGCACATGACCTAGTTTTTTCCTTCTGGAGGAAGAAAGTTCTCAAATATCTTCTTGGAATCTCAGAAATTCCTTGCCTCTGAAAATCCTCCTAGTTTGAAATCATTCGGGGACTGGAGCATATTTCTCCCACCCATCTGTGGGTAACTGGTTTCCTTTTCTAGCAGCAGGAACCTGGGAATGATTCTAGCACCCCCAGAGACATTGGAATGCTTGGGGATGTTGGAACTGACCCTAGATTATAGGGACTTTGATTCTAGACCACAAGATCCCTGATTTCTCTTGGTGGTGTGAGGAAGTTTAGTAGTTCTCTTTGCAATTTCTTTGCCTTTTGATAACATCAAAAACATATTGGAATATTATATTATTACCTCTTATTTAGTAATTACTGTACTATGAGATGGGCGTTATATATGCTCATTTAATAACCTTGCAATTATTCCCATTTTACAGAAAGGAAACAGTCTGCAGAGATGAGAAGCACTCGCCCAAGGTCACTTAAGTCACAGTGGTTGGAGCTGGGATTCACACCCACCTCTGTCCGACTTCAGACCTCTCTCTCTCTCTCTCTCTCTCTCTCTTTAATAAACCACTATGCTATACTGTGGCTGTTTTTGGAATTACCTGTTCTTGGGAAATATTTATCACAGCCATCTTTGGACATAGTTTTGTGGAAATCCCAAATACCATAATGGTCAGATCTATTTCCTTTTTAAAACTCGCAACTCAGTGATATGTCCAGGAAAAGTGACTGTCTTTGCCAAGCTCCTTGATTCTCTGCCTTGAGCCTGGCTATTTGCTCCCTGGCCTGGCCCTGTGGGCAGATGCCAGTTCTGAGAGCTTGGTGCACACTCTGCCCTGATGGAGACCAGAGTCAGGCTCATTATACACATTTGCCTCTCTAGGACTGCCTCTCTCAGGGATTATAGAGTCCTTCCCCTTTTTTCAGTCCAGAGTTAGCTATGTCTGAAATGTGCTTGGATGGGCATTCCCAATATATTCCTTTAAATTTTTTAGTGAGTTGAGGGGTAAGGAATGGAGAAAAGGCAAAACAAAACATTCTAAGAATATCCAAAAGGCACGTTAAAGGCATTCCTGATGAAATTTCTGATACTCCACCCCTGGCCCTGCGGTGGTTTTCCCCAAATATTGAATGTTGTGGACATATACTAGATATTGTCTGTTTATCTAAATTTCAAATTTAACTGGATTCTGCATCTTATCTGGCAATCCTAAGTTGGACAATGTATTTATTATGATTCTGATTTACTGGACCTGGATTCTTTTTTTTTTTTTTCACTGTGTTGCATTCCTCTGCATGTATGATGATACAAACGTGTCCAAAGCCTGTCTTTGAAGAACTAATCCAAATGCCGCCTCTTTCCTGATCTTTGTCTTTCCTATCAGAAGTAGCATCGTCTTCCTCTGAATCCTGTAACCTGCCTCTTTTGTTCTATTTGTGTGTTTGAAATATAGTTGTGTAAGGATATCTCAAAGAGGAGCTAAGATCCAGATGCTTCTGGTGAGTGAAGATAGATGACAGCTCTTTTTCCTTTTAATGATTCAAATTAGTTGATGTTCAACAAAAACTAAAACTGCTTGAGGTCTGTCCACAATGAGAGTTCATAAATCTGTGTGATGGCTGAGATGATCCTCAAGATTCTCATTCTCTAGGGAGAGAAAACTACAGCCCTGAGAGGAAGGATCTGGAGAGACCTTAGAACTTTCGTATTGGGGTTAATATTCTTGGTTTGTCTCTGCTAGAATTACTGACATGAATCTTTTTTAAATGTGAATTTGAGGGGATTTTTAGGTCTATCGGCATGTTAATTTTGTTTTTTAGGTTTGCTTCACCTTCTAAGTTACTGAAATCTTATTCTTAGTTCTTTCATTTTAATTATTTCTTAATGAAAGATTATGTATTACCAAAAACAGTTTAAATCATCTCCCATAATTTAAGAAATTTAATGTTATTTTTTAAAATGATCTTCAGAAAAGTAAAACAAAAAAATAAAAACCATTCATAGTTCGACTATCAAGTTTAACAAGTTTTAACCTTTTGGGGCATATCTTTTTTGATTGTTCTCGTTCCAACGCTCTCTTTTTCTCTCTGTATGTACATATTTTTAAAAACGACATCATGCCGTGTATGCAATTTTACATTTTGTCTTTTTTCAGATAGTATTTTAATGTCATGAAATTCAAATCCATATCATCATCTTCAATAGCTGCATAGTTTTCCAGTTTGGATATACCGTAATTTATTTAAACTATCTACTATTAATGAATATTAAAGTTTGTTTTCTGTTTTCTATGTTAATATTTTTACTATATAATAAGAACTGAGAAATTAATAAGGTAGGAATGTTGTATTGGAAATGATTATACATACCTCTTTGTGTGGCAACCTTATTATTTCTTTAGCGTGGATTTCCAGATATAGAATTGTTGGTGAGGGAAGTCATTGGATATGGATATTATTAATTTTGATAAGTTTTACCAATCTTCCAGATTGGTAATGTCATTTATACTCCCACCAACTAGAATGAGAATGTTTGTTCTGGGACCAATTATTATAATTAACAGTTGTAATCATTAGCAATCTGATAGAATAATATTTTTAATGATCTTGTTGTTTTATTTTCTAGTTCTTCAATTAATGATGAGGTTGAACTTTTGATAAATTTATTGACCAATTAACTATGTAAATATTATTTATATATATAAACATATGTAATTTGTTTGTTTAAGTCATGTAAATAGCACCTGGAACCAAAGAAGTGCTATGTAAGTGCTACTATATTATTATTAATTTTAGTTTTGTTTTATAAATTGCCTGTTATTATCCTTATTTTCTATTCATATTTATTTTTAAATTGTCTTTTAACAGGAGTTTTGAGTTCCTTTTGATCCCAGAGTTAATGAGGAGTGATATTTGAGGCTTTTTTCCCTTTCAGTATGGACTTTGTTAGATTTCCCCCTCAATTTTTCTAGCTTTGCTTTTTTCTGCTTAGAAATATGTAGGATTTATTCTTATTCCTGAAATGTTAAAATTTCAAGAGGTATTGGCCCTTTTTCACTAATCTGCCATATTTGAGAATCTTTTAATATCTTTCAATTTCCTTTTATTATATCTTCAGCTATTGCTTCTGTCTCATTTTCTTCTAGTATTATCCAAATGCTAATAACAATGGATTTTGGGGTTTTATCACCCATTTATAACATTTGTTCTCTCATCTTTTAAGTCCCTACTTCTTTTCTTAACATTTTGAAAGAACCTTTTGGATTTATCCTTCACATCAGTAATTTTATTCTCCGTAGTGTTTTTTCTATCCTAGCTGCTTTCACTCTAGGTTAAAGTTACGATATTGCATCTTTTGGTCTCCTTGCCACTTCTTCTACTTTTTGCTGCCCTTTACCCAAGTAAACTTTCATCTAATTTGTAACCTAACCTCATTCACCTTTTGTAATTCATGCTTTCTTAATTTGTGGGGACACAAAGCACATGTTTTCTAATATTTACTTCTATTTTCTATATAGTAGGTAACAAATTTCGCTTTTTAAAAATCTCAAATGTTGTTTTTAATTTATTGTGCCAAAAAATATTGTTATAACCTCATCCTCACATTTTTTCTCCCTGCTTCTTATTCTTGTGTGAGCAGTGGACTATCCATGTTTGGTTTTTGCCCACAAACCGGTGAGTTAGATTCCAGCTTTATGCTCTTAAGCTTCACTACAGTTTGATATCAGCTATGTTATAGGTTCACAGATTCATCTCCCACAGCCTTCAAAGAGGAAGAATGGAGGCAGACACCTGGGTAGTCCAGTAGTGATGTTGACTGTGCAGTGCTTTCTCTCTATATTTGGTGAAGGTACTGTGCAGGTGTCAGATTTCTGGATTGAGCTTTCTTTACTGCCTGTTTCTTAGCCAGATTGCCTTACGCTTTATATAAGCTGCAACTGTGTCCAGCTTCCTTCCCAGCTGCAATCTTACTGTTGGGTATGGCCTCTGCAATGATTTTTGAGAGCTTTAGGAAACATTCTTTTTAAATGCCAATGATTTGCCTCAGCAATTAGAATCCCAAGGGGTATATTCACGTTCTGCTGTCTTCAAACTCCCAGCCATCAGATCTTGTCCCTCCAAATAAACAACTATGCACTGGAGAATTTGAGTTATTCCTTGATGACTGGTCTTATTTGCTTTTTATTCAATGTACTTTTTATTTATAGCTGAAGCTCCTGTAAATTTCTCCTTACATTTGTTGAAAACTTTGAAGTTTCTTCATATTTCTAGATATTTAAGTGTCAATAATGACAATCAGGTTCTGATTGGAAAAAAGTTAGGACTACTCTTGAAATAAATTCAAATATTTATTCTTTCATTTATAGAATAAATTTATTCCTTCACTGCAAAATAAATAAGTTCAAATATTTATTACTTTATTTGTACAGTAAATTTTGATTGCACTCCTTCAAAGTGTAGTCCCCGTGTTAGAAACAACAGATATAAGGATGAATAAAATATGGTTTCTACCCTCCTGCAGAAACCTCACACTATAATATGATGATGAATTGACACCAACTGCTTATCTTTTCTTTTCCAAGTCAAACATCAGAATTGTTTTTTGAAAATGGAAGTCCTCAGAATAATGAAATGTCTTTTTCTCTCTGGCAGTGAAACTCTTATTTATTTAAATAAATCAGTGACGGAATTATTTTACCAGAGGCTTACAAGAGATTGGGAAAATGTTTATCTCACGAATCCTGGGGTAATTGAGAGAGAATTTCCTCTTTTATGATTCCTAGACTTACTGGAGTCAAGAAAGTTAAACTGGACTGAATTAACATTTTCTTTTAAGTATCTTTTTGTTAAATACATATGATTTTTCAATTAATAACTGGAATCAGTGTGGAATCATATACTCATTGTAAGTATTATACATTCCTACTCATATATATAACAAAAGACAAAATATAACTTCTGTTTCTGTAGGATAGGCATTTTATTTTTGAACTTTCTAAATGCTAGCCAGTGCACACCACTAATAGAAAATGTTTTACCAACTAGAAATAGAAATATGGATCCCTTAGAGGTAGGCATGTGGATTTTATCAAATGTAGTAGACATCTGTGGATTTTGTCTGCCCAGCTTCATTTAACCCTTCTTTTGAGAAAATAACCCTGACTTTCCTATTCCATCTTGTCTTAGTGCAGCTGTCAAATGCAAGAGAGTAAGGCTCAAGCTACTGATGAGACTTTTTTTCCTGAGAATACCTACCTCAAACTATTGTTATGATTAAGTGAGTTAATACATCCAAAATACTTAGAATTAATACTGGCATGGGTAAGCAATACATAAATGTGAACTTTGGTTATTATTAAACAGAATGACAGAATATTAGAAAATAGCGGAGTTGGAACATTCTCTCCACAACTGCCCTAGATACCCAGAGTGACTTAGTTCTGTCTTCCAAAACCTGGCCATAAAGCATTTCCTCCAATTCTATGAGCTACCCTGTATCCTTCCAATAAATTTACTTTGACTCAACTTTCTCTTCCTTTCAATCTAAGAATCTTAATAGATAAAAAGAAGCTCTCAGTAAAGTTCCAAGTATTGGAATTAAGTTACATTCTAAAATTTTTTTAATTATTTATATTTACTTTGGAATGTGTTTTCTTATTCCTTCTGAATATGGTGCTCTATTGTTGTCAAGCAAAATAATAAAACCATAGTAGGATTATCTGATACAGAAAAAGTTGAAACATGCAAAATGATAGAAATAAATAACTGCGCTGATAGTGTTATTAATTCTTAAAGAAAACTCATCATGATCACCATCAAAATCATATATGCCAGACACTATGTTTAGAGACTTACAGATATAATTTCTAATTATATCTATAATTACAGATATAATTTCTTCACAGCAAGTCTGCAAATAGTATTAACCCATTTTATAGATGAAAAAGCTAAATGTTTAAGGATTATCCATTAGTTAGCAGCTATCAAGAATTTTAG